>NW_025547096.1:0-33662 GCF_905237065.1 Salmo salar | reverse complement strand
GCAGATTACGTCTCCCTGTCTCTGGGCGGAGTATAGTAGCTCAGTTTCTCAGTGGTGCCTGGTGACTAAGAGATTGGATAAGCCAGTGTTTCAAAACCACACTGTTTTTATTTTCCTCTTTGAATGAATACACTGTTTCGGTTGGAATCATTATTGCTATTTTATGAAAAAATACCCTTACAAATTGATTTTAAACAGCGTTTGACAGGCTTCTAAGTACGGTAATGAACATTTTGAATTTTTGTCTCGAAATCACTTGTACGTTACCCTTTGGATATACCTACACGTTTAACTATTGGACATAACTATGGATTATTTGACACTTATAGGAAGTAGCAGTCCTGGGATTGCATTCTAAGCGAAGATCAACCAAGAATAATACAATATTTCTAATACTAATTCTGAGTTTGTATTTACAATTTGTCAAATTAACTGGCAAGTGATGGCTGGGCTATGTCTCAGAATATTGAAAGATGTGCTTTCACGAAAATCTATTTTAAATCGCAATTGCATAAAAGTGTTCTGTATCTATAATTCTTAAAATAATTGTTTATTTATTTGGTCAACGGTTATCATGAGTAATTTTGTAAATTCACGGAAGTTTTTAATTTAGAATGCATGTTCTGAACATCACAGGCCAATGTAAAAAGCTGTTTTTGGATATAAATATGAACTTGATTAACAAAACATACATGTATTGTAACATAATGTCCTAGGGTGTCATCTGATGAAGATCATCAAAGTTAGTGCTTCATTTAGCTGTGTTTTGGGTTTTTGTGACATGTATGCTTGTTAGAAAATGGCTTCTGCTTGATTATTTTGGTCTATGTACTCTCCTAACATAATCTAATGTTTTGCTTTCGCCTCTAAAGCCTTTTGAAATCGGACAATGTGGTTAGATTAACGAGAGTCTTATCTTTCAAATGGTGTAAAATATGAGTTCTGTTATACTCACAGACACCATTCAAACAGTTTTAGAAACTTCAGAGTGTTTCCTATCCAAATCTACTAATACTATGCATATTCTCATTTATGGGCAAGAGTAGTAACCAGTTTAAATCGGGTACGTTTTTTATCCGGCCGTGAAAATACTGCCCCCTAGCCCAGACAGGTTAAGGACCAAAACATTGACAGCTGTGCCATATAGATTGCAAAATAATTGGGAAGAGATTTTCGATGTACCGATTCCATGGCACATGGTTTATGAACTGATACACAAAACAATGCTGGATTCAAAGGTAGTTTTTTAATTTCAATTATTATACTAAATTCTTGCAACCAATAGAATGCTATGTATATATGGGGATACAACCTTCCCAGCTCTGCAGATTTTGCTGTGAGGAGGCAGAGTCATTAGATCATTTATTTTGGTACTGTCCATATGTAGCTTGTTTTTGGTCAGGAATGGTTGAAGAATTGCAACATTTACCTGGAGCTAACTCTGCAGATAACACTGCTGGGTGATTTAAAGATTCACAGTGAATCGATTAATAATATAATAATGCTCTTAGCAAAAAATGTTATCTTTAATTTACAATCTGTAGAATCTATGAGAATAGAAAGGTTCCGAACTTTTGTGAGAAAGAATAAGAAAACAACTCTGGAGGTGTGAGGACATACGCAACCAAGACATCTTTGTTTTTTATTTGTAATTAATTAGGAACATTTTCTATACATTTCTTTTCACTTTGAAAATGTGGAGTAAAGTAGATCACCAGGGAAAGAAATCGAATGTAATGCCTTTTTGGATGTCATTTTAAAGGCATCAAAATGCGAAGACTGTGCAAGGGGTGTGTAGACTTTCGTTAGGCACCGTATAACAGTGCATAGTGTTTTGTAAGATGTAATTATTATTATTTTTTTTTAACATATGCCCTTTTTTCTTCTTGTATGCATTATAGATAAAGGCATTAATTAAGCCATATTTGGTTGATGAAAGACAAGTTTGGCTTATAATTTGTGAATGAAGTCAGAATAGAGAAATTCATTTTTTTTAAATTAAATCATTTTTTTACTTAAGCAGATTTAAAATAATCTTAATGCTCTTTCAATATTTGTTACTGAATTTCTGTAACTGTTATCTAACATAAACTAATATATAGGCTATATGTATGTCAAAAATCTTAGTTGTAACAACCTGTAATGTTCCAAAACCTCCACTAGATGGGGATGTTGGCTACATTCTAAATTGTTCATGTAACAGGATTTCTTCCGTCTCTCTCTTTGCCATTTTACATTTTACATTTTAGTCATTTAGCAGACACTCTTATCCAGAGCGACTTACAGTAATGAATGCATACATTTCATTTCATTTCATGCATTTTTTTGTACTGGCCCCCGTGGGAACCGAACCCACAACCCTGGCATTGCACACACCATGCTCTACCAACTGAGCCACAGGAAGGCCCCAACCTAGGCTCGAACCAGGGACCCTCTGAACACATCGACAACAGTCATGAAGCATCATTACCTATCGGTCCACAAAAGCCATGCATCTTAGAGAGCAAGTGAAACAACGACTACTTCAAAAGGTCTGAGCGAGTGAAGTCACTGACTGAAATGCTACTAGAGTCACCGTTAACAAGCTAGCCGTGTCACACCGTTACTTTCAGAAAAATTCAGAGATTCCCTCTGTTAGCCTACTTACCTGAGGGGAGATAGAAGATTAGGAATCTACCTGAGGGAGATAGACGACTAGGAATCTACCTGAGGGGAGATAGACGACTAGGAATCTACCTGAGGGGAGATAGAAGACTAGGAATCTACCTGAGGGGAGATAGACGACTAGGAATCTACCTGAGGGGATATAGACGACTAGGAATCTACCTGAGGGGAGATAGAAGATTAGGAATCTACCTGAGGGAGATAGAAGACTAGGAATCTACCTGAGGGAGATAGACGACTAGGAATCTACCTGAGGGAGATAGACGACTAGGAATCTACCTGAGGGGATATAGAATACTAGGAATCAACCTGAGGGAGATAGACGACTAGGAATCTACCTGAGGGGAGATAGACGACTAGGAATCTACCTGAGGGGAGATAGAAGACTAGGAATCTACCTGAGGGGAGATAGACGACTAGGAATCTACCTGAGGGGATATAGAATACTAGGAATCTACCTGAGGGGATATAGACGACTAGGAATCTACCTGAGGGGATATAGAAGACTAGGAATCTACCTGAGGGGAGATAGACGACTAGGAATCTACCTGAGGGGAGATAGACGACTAGGAATCTACCTGAGGGGAGATAGAAGACTAGGAATCTACCTGAGGGAGATAGACGACTAGGACCTACCTGAGGGGAGATGGAAGACTAGGAATCTACCTGAGGGGAGATGGACGACTAGGAATCTACCTGAGGGGAGATGGACGACTAGGAATCTACCTGAGGGGAGATGGACGACTAGGATCTACCTGAGGGGAGATAGAAGACTAGGAATCTACTTGAGGAAGATAGAAGACTAGGACCTACCTGAGGGGAGATAGAAGACTAGGAATCTACCTGAGGGGAGATAGAAGACTAGGAATCTACCTGAGGGAAGATAGAAGACTAGGACCTACCTGAGGGAGATAGAAGACTACCGAAGAAACCAGGACGGTGAGACAGGAGATGAGCAGACAGGGGATGATCAGGTTTATGGTGTAGAAGAGAGGCAGCCGTCTGATGATGAAGAAGTAGGTGATATCAGGGTAGATCTCATGACAGCAGTCGTACTTCTTGGTGTTGTATGTTCCCACTGCGTTGATGATGGCCCACTCTCCACTCTCCCAGTAGTTGTTCAGATCCACAGTGTTCTAGGGGATAAAGATCAACCGTCCCACTCTATAAAGGCTTCATATGGCATACATAAAAGCTTCATAAGCACTGTGTAGATATAGTTGTTCAGGTCTACTGTATTCTAGGGGATAGAGATACACTTTAGTCTTAGAGGAAAATTGTCACACACTGCTGGCTCTGATTGGCTCGCAGTGTGGCTTCACATTGACAGCAATGGAGTTAGCAAGAACACAAACAGATCTGGGATCAGGCTAGTGGCTAATGTATAAAACATAAACACATAGACACATAACAATACGTTACCCATATCATGCACATCTTGTACAACACTTTTATAACATTACCTCCTTGAGTGATTATTTGACTGACTGACTGACTGACTGACACTGACTGATTGATACAATAAATCATTTAGACAAAAATGTGCAAAATGCACAAACTTCACTTTTATGCTGACGATGCTGTTATCTGTTGTTGTGCCTCTCACAAATCTCTCACAAAAGCTTTCCAGAACTTGCAAACTGCTTTTTATACTGTTCAACGTTCCTTGTGTCAATTGAAGCTTATCCTCAATACTGACAAAACTAAACTAATGATGTTTTCTAAAGCAAGAAATAGATCGCTGAACCTTTCACCTATTACTACCTGTCAGGGCATTGAGATTGAGACTGTAACCTCATATAAGTATCTTGGAATTTTAATTGATGACGGCCTATGTTTTAAATTGCATATTCAACAACTTACAAAAAAATTGTAGCTGAAGTTGGGATTTTATTTTAGGAATAAGGCCGATTTTTATTTTGAAGCCAGATGGAGGCTAGTATCAGCTACATTTATGCCTTTACTAGACGATGGGGGATATTTTATATATGAATGCTTCCGCTCAGTGTTTGAGATCAATTGACACCCTTTACCATGGCGCATTGATATATTTTTTAAACTACGCACCACTGCACTTTATATACCAGGGTTGGCTGGCCTTCTCTAGTCACTCGTAGGCTCAGTCACTGGTATACTTTTACTTACAAAGCCATTTTGGGTTTACTACCATTTTATTTTGGCATTTTTATTGTTCAGAAATGTGGTGGGTCGTCTCTTTGTTCGCTGGACTATATCCTGCTAACTGTTCCAAATGTCCAAACTGAATTTGGTAAAAGGAATTTTATGTACTCTGCGCCATCGTCTTGGAATGCCTTACAAAATACATTTAAACTGGAAGAACTTGTCCCGATTGGTGTTTTTAAATCACTGATGAATGATCTTGAGACTGATTCCCTGACCTGTCAATGTTTTTAATTTGCTGTTTTATGATTTTGTTATACTCTTGTGAATTCTATGGTTTTTACTAGATTACTTGTAGTTTTTCATGTTGTCTGTCTGTAATTGTGTAATGACTTGGTGCATCCTGTCTTGGCCAGGATGCTCTTGAAAAAGAGATTTCAAATCTCAATGAGCCCTTCCTGGTTAAATAAAGGTAAATATATATATTTATATATATATATATATATAATAATAACAAAATAAAACTCCATACCTCGATTCGTTCCAGGTCAATTTTAGCCTTGTCGTAAGTCCAGGAACCAAACTTCATCTTACAGTTCTGCTGGTCGAAGGGGAAGAAGGTGACGTCTATAGAACAGGAGGACTTATAGATGGCCGGGGAACCCAGCGCACCTTCCCATTGTAGAACAGGTGGGCCTTGGTCATGTGGGTTACGGCGAACTCACCGTCCGCACTGGAGGGAGGAGAGGAGAGCAGAACACAACAGAACAGAAAATAGGTTACTGAAGTAATTGTACACGTGAGGGTGCGTCGTACAGCCCGGCTGTGCTGCGGTCGTATGTACGAGTCAATAGCCGAATATCCGTATATCATTGGCATCGTTGCCAGGCAAACCCTCTGGTTGTTAGCTCGATTGACATTGTCAGTTTGTGCAGGTTGTTATGGGCACGCACAGCCATAGACACGGGGAGTAGTGGTGCTACAGCACCACCAGGTGGTGAGATGGTGAAACTGAAATGTTTTATTGATTATAAAATGATCATGGTATTGTAGGTAAGGGAAAGAAAGAAAATCTGTTTTGCAAGCGGTACGTTCACGATAGGCTCTTGTCTATTCAGTTGTGACCGTTTGTCGTTGGACGCGCTCTGCTGTACGATAGACAGTTTCGTTTTGAGTTGAGTCGGGTCTCTCCATCTCTGTCCCTCTCCCATAGGCGACACGTGAGTTTCCAGTTTTGGTGAAGCTAATTTTCACCATAAAAAAATAAAATGCACCTTTATAATAAAGTATTCCATGTAACTGTCATTGCATTTACAGACTCATGTAAGATATCTACTATTCCTAATGGATAGTCATAATGTAGGTTAATTATATAAAACTCAATCACTGTTGGCAACAAAAAAAGACAGCAGTGTTCACTACATGGCTGAGCGCCTGGTGGTGTAGAATAGGCCTTATGACATGGCTGAGCGCCTGTTGGTGTAGAGTAGGCCTTATGACATGGCTGAGCGCCTGGTGGTGTAGAGTAGGCCTTATGACATGGCTGAGCGCCTGTTGGTGTAGAGTAGGCCTTATGACATGGCTGAGCGCCTGGTGGTGTAGAGTAGGCCTTATGACATGGCTGAGCGCCTGGTGGTGCAGAGTAGGCCGTATGACATGGCTGAGCGCCTGGTGGTGTAGAGTAGGCCTTATGACAATGCTGAGCGCCTGGTGGTGTAGAGTAGACCTTATGATATGGCTGAGCGCCTGGTGGTGCAGAGTAGGCCTTATGACATGGCTGAGCGCCTGTTGGTGTAGAGTAGGCCTTATGACATGGCTGAGCGCCTGGTGGTGTAGAGTAGACCTTATGACATGGCTGAGCGCCTGGTGGTGCAGAGTAGGCCTTATGACATGGCTGAGCGCCTGGTGGTGTAAAGTATGGCTTATGACATGGCTGAGCGCCTGGTGGTGTAGAGTAGGCCTTATGCTATAGCTATATCAGATACGTTTCTTCTCCTTTTTGTTTTGTGTTTGTAAACACATTTCATGTAATTCTACTGCAATTTATATGACTGGAGACATTAGCAGAATCTTTTTTTTATAGAAACAAAAATGACAGGGGTAGTATAGGCTTATATGCTACTGCTGACAAATAATAAACAGGTCAATAAAGACGACCTTCTCTCCATCTAATCCAGGTCCATGAAAAGGGTAGACACAAATTGTACAATATGAAGTCCATCTAACCTGGAGGACGACATTATTGTCTAAAAACAAAATATTAAGTGGTACTGGTTTGTTTCGGCTGTCAGTTTGCCAAATTTCACAAATTTCTAAATTCCATCATGAGAAAAACATAGGCATACTGTTTGGAAAACAAATGCCTACTGCTGAAAAGAGAAGACTGATCTGTCTGTAGAAGCTAAAACATTTTTTTAATCAACAGCTTTTGAGCGATTCTGAGCGAACAGCACTTTCAAAATAGCTTATCTTGAGATATTGGCACAAGCGCATTGGCCATCCCCGGTGAGTAGCCTATGCTTCATCTTCATCATTGGGTGAATCAGTGTCACTGGAAAGTGTATTTTGTAGCCTACTGTAGCCTGTACTATATATACACAGTACACTGAATATATTCTATATATCAGGGTTTCGGACAAGTGACTGGGAAGATTTTAATTAATCTGACATTCGAGAAATGTACCGGGCATCCATATGCATTGGGTGCGTAACCCATTAGGGTGTACACCAATGCAGCCAGCACCATCAATAAACCAGGGATGTCGGCCAAATGAGCAACATTTACGTGTCCTTAAAAACAGCCTACAAAAAAATTACAAAACACTATTCCTTGTGTTTCGATGTGTAGCATATGCACAACTTTATAGCTTATTGTTTTTATAGTTTTTTTCCATTCCTAAAAAATAATTGTCCACCTAACGGTTCAGCTATCAAGAGATTTGAGTACTAAATGTATCAGGGCATTGCATGCATAGACCTATAGACTTAGGAGTCCACTGGATTATATTCATATAAAATGAATCTAAAAAGGAAGAGAAGCTAAGGCCTAGCCCCAGAGAGAGATAGAGATTCGTATAGAGGAAGAGAAGCTAAGGCCTAGCCCCAGAGAGAGATAGAGATTCATATAAAGGAATAGAAGCTAAGGCCTAGCCCCAGAGATAGATAGAGATTCGTATAAAGGAATAGAAGCTAAGGCCTAGCCCCAGAGAGAGATAGAGATTCGTATAAAGGAATAGAAGCTAAGGCCTAGCTCTAGAGAGAGATAGAGATTTGTATAAAGGAAGAGAAGCTAAGGCCTAGCCCCAGAGAGAGATAGAGATTCGTATAGAGGAATAGAAGCTAAGGCCTAGCTCCAGAGACAGATAGAGATTTGTATAAAGGAAGAGAAGCTAAGGCCTAGCCCCAGAGAGAGATAGAGATTCGTATAAAGGAAGAGAAGCTAAGGCCTAGCTCCAGAGAGAGATAGAGATTTGAATAAAGGAAGAGAAGCTAAGGCCTAGCCCCAGAGACAGATAGAGATTCGTATAAAGGAAGAGAAGCTAAGGCCTAGTCCCAGAGAGAGATAGAGATTCATATTTGTGGTTAATATCCAAGAGAGGAACTTCATCATCAAGTCTTCGTCCCAAACTGCCTTAACCTGTTATGGCTAGGGGGCAGTATTTTCACGGCTGGATAAAAAACGTACCCGATTTAATCTGGTTACTACTCCTGCCCAGTAACTAGAATATGCATATAATTATTGGCTTTGGATAGAAAACACTCCAAAGTTTCTAAAACTGTTTGAATGGTGTCTGTGAGTATAACAGAACTCAAATGGCAGGTCAAAACCTGAGAGATTCCTTTACAGGAAGTGGCCTGTCTGACCATTTATTGTCTTTCTTTGACATCTCATTCAATTACAAAGGATCTCTGCGGTAACGTGACACTTCCCACGGCTCCAATAGGCTCTCAGAGCCCGGGAAAAACCTGAATGTCGTCATTCCAGCCCCAGGCTGAAACACATTATCGCCTTTCTCAAGTGGCCGATCAAGGGACTGTGGGCTTAGGCGCGTGCACTGGCCGCCCCCGTCTTTGTGTTTTTTCCTCTGTTTGCCGAAAAGGAGATTCCCGGTCGGAATATTATCGCTTTTTTACGAGATAAATTGCATAAAAATTGATTTTAAACAGCGGTTGACATGCTTCGAAGTACGGTAATGGAATATTTAGAATTTTTTGTCACGAAATGCGCCATGCGCACGACCCTGATTTACCATTTCGGATAGTTTCTGGAACGCATTCGAACAAAACGCCGCTATTCGGATATAACGATGGATTATTTTGGAACAAACCAACATTTGTTATTGAAGTAGCAGTCCTGGGAGTGCATTCTGACGAAGACAACAAAAGGTAATCAAACTTTTGTAATAGTAAATCTGATTTTGGTGAAGGCTAAACTTGCCGGGTGTCTAAATAGCTAGCCCGTGATGGCTGGGCTATGTACTTAGAATATTGCAAAATGTGCTTTCACCAAAAAGCTATTTTAAAATCGGACATATCGAGTGCATAGAGGAGTTCTGTATCTATAATTCTTAAAATAATTGTTATGCTTTTTGTGAACGTTTATCGTGAGTAATTTAGTAAATTGTTAGTAAATTCCCCGGAAGTTTGGTTGGGGGTATGCTAGTTCTGAACGTCACATGCTAATGTAAAAAGCTGTTTTTTGATATAAATATGAACTTGATTGAACAAAACATGCATGTATTGTATAACATAATGTCCTAGGTGTGTCATCTGATGAAGATCATCAAAGGTTAGTGCTGCATTTAGCTGTCTTCTGGGTTTTTGTGACATTATATGCTAGCTTGAAAAATGGGTGTCTGATTATTTCTGGCTGGGTACTCTGCTGACATAATCTAATGTTTTGCTTTCGCTGTAAAGCCTTTTTGAAATCGGACAGTGTGGTTAGATAAAGGAGAGTCTTGTCTTTAAAATGCTGTGAAATAGTCATATGTTTGAAAAATTGAAGTTTTTGTATTTTTGAGGAATTTGTAATTCGCGCCACGCCTATCATTGGATATTGGAGCAGGTGTTCCGCTAGCGGAACGTCTAGATGTAAGAGGTTAATCAGTTGCGGTAAACTGTTGCTTGTTGGGTTGAGCACACAGAGATGGACACAGAGACAGGGAGGTTCTAGTCAGAAAACACGACTTTACTAGGCAACAAAAAATAAACAAAATAAGTTAGGGTTGGCTCAGTCCTACTCATATTTGGCTCTGTGCCTTCGGTGCTCGTTCCCCTCTGTAGAATCACTCCTTGCCTCTCTCTTTTTCTCCCCCATGGTGTGCCACGGTGCTCCATTTATGTGGGTTGCATGGCTGCTTGGCAATCTCCCCTAATTACCCCTAATTGGTGCCATCAGTGTCAGGGTGCCCAGCCCGGGAACTCCCAGCAGAGGGAGACAACGTCGCGGCACGTACCTCCCCTTTATCACCAACCACCAGGGTAGACCTCCCGGGATACCACCCTGACCGGGAGGGAAGCGTACTCAGGGCTAGGTTTGCATCCCTCCTGGAGAGGGCATCAAGAACCAGCAGGTGACGTGGTCATTTGTGTCCGTACCTCTTGCCATCCACACGAGGTGGGCATGGTCGGTGATCAGGGTGAACTTCCTCCCGAGGAGGTAATACTTGAGGGTGTGCAGTGCCCACTTCACGCCGAGGCACTCCTTCTTGACAATCGCGTATTTCTTCTACCTTTGGAGGAGCTTCCTACTGACATACATGATTGGGTGTTCCTCACCTTCCTGCTCTTGGGACAAGACGGCTCCACCTCTGTGTCAGACGCGTCTGTCTGTTCCAGGGGGTGATTTGAGAAGTCCGGGGTGATGAGAACCGGATGTGAACATAGCGCGTCGATCAGGGCCTGTAACGCCACCTCTGTGTCCTCCGTCCATCGTACCGTCTGGGGTAGGCATGCCCTTGTCAAGTCTGTGAGGGGAGAAACTATTGCGGCAAAGTTAGGTACAAATCGACTGTAGTAGCCTGATAACTCCAGGAACGACTTCACAGCAATTTTTCTTCTTCTTGGGGCTTCACATTTCCCGATTCAATAGCCCAGGTACTCTACCTCGGCGTAGCCCAGCTTGCACTTGTGGGGTTTCGAGGTCAGCGCCACATCGCTTGGTGCTTCCACCGCCTGTAGCCTACAGAGATGCGACTCCCAACTGTCACTGTGCACGATTATATCATCCAAATATGCAGCAGCGTACTCACGGTGTGGGCGCAGGACACTGTCCATGAGTCACTGGAAGGTCGATGGGGCCCCGTGGAGCACGAGAGGAAGAACGTGGTGGTAGTATAGCCCCCCCCCCTGGGGTGGAGAAGGCCATCTTCTCCCCGGGAGGCCGCTGGCACCTGCAGCACCTGCCAGTACCCCTTTGTCAGGTCCAGGATGCTGACCTCGCCTTCCCCAAGCGGTCGATCGGTTCATCCACCTGGGGCATGAGGTAGGCATTGAATTTACTGACCTTGTTCAGCCCCGGAAGTCATTGCAGAAGTGGACAGTTCCGTCCGGTTTCGGTACCAGCACTATAGGGCTAGACCACTCACTGTGGGACTCCTCCAGTACCCCAATCTCTAGCATTGTCGTCATTTACCGCTGGGCCGCTGACCTCCGGGCTTCTGGTATCCGGTATGGCCATTTATGCACTTTTTTCTCCCAGACGTGTGTGGATATGATGTTCCACGAGATCCGTGCGCCCGGCGAACACGACCATATTCCGCTGGACCAAATTTCGGAGCGCTTGTCATTGGGTCCGGCTGAGATCTTCCCCCATGGAAACTTCGATGGGGGCGGGTTCTCCTGTGGCCGGGTTCATGTTGCACACAGCGCCTCTTGTGCATGCCATCTCTTCAGTAGGTTCACATGGTACAGCTGGAGGGGTTGGCAGACCTTGTAATTGATGTCGCCTACCCCCTTGACGATGTCATAGGGCCCATGCCACGTAGCCAGGAATTTGCTCTCTGTTTTGGGGATCAGCACTAAGACCTTCTCACCTGGGTGGAACTCTCGTGGTTGGGCCCCCTGGTTGTATACTCGCTCCTGGGCGCGTTGCGCCTGGGCCATGTGCTCCCTCCCCACTGGCCAAATCGCCTTCATCCTCTCCCTCATCTCCTCCACGTGTTCCACCATGATGCGAAAGGGGGTCGGTTGGTCTTCCCAGACCTCCTTGGCTAGGTCCAGCAGTCCGGGGAACTGACGGCCATACAGGAGCTCAAAGGGGGAGAACCCAGTGGACGCTTGGGGTACCACGCGCACCGAGAACATCAAGTGGGGCAGCAGCTGATCCCAGTTCCTTCCATCTCACTCGATGACCACCTTCAGCATCTGCTTTAGGGTCTTATTGAAGCGTTCGACTAGCCCGCCCCGTTTGTGGATGGTACACGCTGATCCTCACCTGTTTGATTCGTAAAGATTGCAGACATGTTTCATTACACGAGACATGAATGCGGTGCCCTGGTCCATCAGGATTGCCTGTGGGATACCCACCCGGCTCAATAAATGGAAGCGCTCCTACACGATACCTTTCGCTGTGGCCGTGCGTAACATTGGTGTATTGGTGTCCCCTCGTTGTCTTCACCAACGGACCCACCAGATCCATCGCCACCTGCTCAAACGGCACCCCTATCATGGGCAGGGGAACCAAAGGGTTTCTATAATGTGCCCTCAGGGCTGTGATCTGGCACTCCGGACAGGTACGGCACTAGTCCTCCATGGCGCGCTTGACTCCGGGCCAGAGGAACCGATTCCCAATCCCCGCCCTGATTTTTCTCCATCCCTAGGTATGCCCAGAGCAGGTGGGTGTGGGCGAGCTGCAAGACAGTACTAACATACTGGGTGGGTAGGAGTAACAACTCTTTTGTCTCCCCATTGCGGTTTACAACCTGATACAGTAAATTATGCTTGATGGCGAAGTGTGGGTAGCGCCACTCACTTACCCCGGGTAACAGCGCAATCACGTCCACCGGCAATCACCTGGCCCCTCGCGTTCTGGAGGTTGGGGTCTTTAACTGGGCCGTCTCAAACTGGCCCATGAGGATTTTCGTGTCGGATGACCCATCTAGGGTCTCCACGTCCATAAAGGGGTGCCTGAGGTCCTCCTCTGACGATGGCTCGTTTCCCGGCACGGGTCGTCTTCCTCCTCCTGGTCCGACTCGGGCCCAGTGGACATGATACAACAGCATAGTAATCAGCAACCAATTGATTAAAGAAAAAAAATACTACTGTCCTATATAGCCTACCAGAACCTGCATGACATTAGCCATTCTAGCGCTCTCTCCCAGCTTGGAAAGAAAATTGGTGTGCGTAAAACCAGTCTATAAATGCCAAATTATACAGTCAGTCCAACCTCAAAACACTAGCTTAGTAGGGAATGTTTCTTTATGCAGTGCAGCCAACTATCTATAGCTATATATATATATATATATATATATAGTATCTAGCTGATATTTAGCTTCAATTTATGAAAATTACACATAGCCTAACAATGAAATAAAAAGTAGTCAGCTAGAGAATACATTTAACCCCTATTTATTGTTCAACTCAGCAGGTTTTCTGGCTAATAGCATACACAAATGGCCTGTGATCAAGGTAAATTAAATTCAATCCAGCTTGAGAGACTCCCCTGGTGTTCTGAAGTCCTTCTGAGACATTATGCATGATGTGTCCATTGCACACAAGTTAAACTAAGTCTTGAATGATACATGCAAAGATATAACAGAGATAAGGGACTGTTGATATTGCAACCACACAACCCAAACACCGGTTCACCAGTATGAAGAAAATCGCAAACTGCTTTTTTTTGTTTTTGAACCGTCAAGAACTGTTGTCCACAAAAGATGATCTGTTTGCATTCGCCAATGTATTGTCTGTCCAGTATCCAGACGACCTGTCCCCAAGAGCTTCCTATACAGTTCATCTCTTTCCATAACGTGTTGAACTGCTGAATTTGAAGCACAACTCCCTTCTTCCCAGTTTCTCTGATGTTGCTACAACGACCAAGCTGTTTTTAACCATCCCTGTAACTGTAGCTTCTGCGGAGAGATCAAAAACTAAAACTCATAAAGAACTACCTAAGAACGAAGCATTATGCTCTCGGTGTCACGTTCTGACCAGTAAAGGGGTTATTTGTTATTGTAGTTTGGTCAGGACGTGGCAGGGGGGGTGTTTGTTTTATGTGGTTCGGGGTTGTTGATTTAATTGTTTATGTAGAGGGGTGTTTGTTTAGAGTATTCCTGGGTTTTGGTCTATGTTCTATGTTAGTGTATTTCTATGTTCAGTCTAGTCTATGTATTTCTATGTTTAGTTAATTGGGATTGGGCCTTCAATTGGAGGCAGCTGTTCCTCGTTGCCTCTGATTGAAGGTCCTATGTATAGGGGTGTGTTTGTTATGGGAATTGTGGGAGGTTGTTATTGCATAGCTGTGTGTAGCCTGCATTAATGTTTGTCGTCCGATCGTTTTCTTGTTTTGTTTTCGTCAGTGTTGTAAATAAAGTTAAGATGAGCACTCAACCCGCTGCGCCTTGGTCCATTACATACGACGACCGTTACACTCGGTCTGACATGCGCTTTTAAAAGCATCTGAGTAAACTCCACTCATTGCAACCCGCTGCGCCTTGGTCCATTACATACGACGACCGTTACACTCGGTCTGACATGCGCTTTTAAAAAGCATCTGAGTAAACTCCACTCATTGCAACCCGCTGCGCCTTGGTCCATTACATACGACGACCGTTACACTCGGTCTGACATGCGCTTTTAAAAGCATCTGAGTAAACTCCACTCATTGCAACCCGCTGCGCCTTGGTCCATTACATACGACGACCGTTACACTCGGTCTGACATGCGCTTTTAAAAAGCATCTGAGTAAACTCCACTCATTGCAACCCGCTGCGCCTTGGTCCATTACATACGACGACCGTTACACTCGGTCTGACATGCGCTTTTAAAAAGCATCTGAGTAAACTCCACTCATTGCAACCCGCTGCGCCTTGGTCCATTACATACGACGACCGTTACACTCGGTCTGACATGCGCTTTTAAAAAGCATCTGAGTAAACTCCACTCATTGCAACCCGCTGCGCCTTGGTCCATTACATACGACGACCGTTACACTCGGTCTGACATGCGCTTTTAAAAGCATCTGAGTAAACTCCACTCATTGCAACCCGCTGCGCCTTGGTCCATTACATACGACGACCGTTACACTCGGTCTGACATGCGCTTTTAAAAAGCATCTGAGTAAACTCCACTCATTGCAACCCGCTGCGCCTTGGTCCATTACATACGACGACCGTTACACTCGGTCTGACATGCGCTTTTAAAAAGCATCTGAGTAAACTCCACTCATTGCAACCCGCTGCGCCTTGGTCCATTACATACGACGACCGTTACACTCGGTCTGACATGCGCTTTTAAAAAGCATCTGAGTAAACTCCACTCATTGCAACCCGCTGCGCCTTGGTCCATTACATACGACGACCGTTACACTCGGTCTGACATGCGCTTTTAAAAAGCATCTGAGTAAACTCCACTCATTGCAACCCGCTGCGCCTTGGTCCATTACATACGACGACCGTTACACTCGGTCTGACATGCGCTTTTAAAAAGCATCTGAGTAAACTCCACTCATTGCAACCCGCTGCGCCTTGGTCCATTACATACGACGACCGTTACACTCGGTCTGACATGCGCTTTTAAAAAGCATCTGAGTAAACTCCACTCATTGCAACCCGCTGCGCCTTGGTCCATTACATACGACGACCGTTACACTCGGTCTGACATGCGCTTTTAAAAAGCATCTGAGTAAACTCCACTCATTGCAACCCGCTGCGCCTTGGTCCATTACATACGACGACCGTTACACTCGGTCTGACATGCGCTTTTAAAAAGCATCTGAGTAAACTCCACTCATTGCAACCCGCTGCGCCTTGGTCCATTACATACGACGACCGTTACACTCGGTCTGACATGCGCTTTAAAAAAGCATCTGAGTAAACTCCACTCATTGCAACCCGCTGCGCCTTGGTCCATTACATACGACGACCGTTACACTCGGTCTGACATGCGCTTTTAAAAAGCATCTGAGTAAACTCCACTCATTGCAACCCGCTGCGCCTTGGTCCATTACATACGACGACCGTTACACTCGGTCTGACATGCGCTTTTAAAAAGCATCTGAGTAAACTCCACTCATTGCAACCCGCTGCGCCTTGGTCCATTACATACGACGACCGTTACACTCGGTCTGACATGCGCTTTTAAAAGCATCTGAGTAAACTCCACTCATTGCAACCCGCTGCGCCTTGGTCCATTACATACGACGACCGTTACACTCGGTCTGACATGCGCTTTTAAAAGCATCTGAGTAAACTCCACTCATTGCAACCCGCTGCGCCTTGGTCCATTACATACGACGACCGTTACACTCGGTCTGACATGCGCTTTTAAAAAGCATCTGAGTAAACTCCACTCATTGCAACCCGCTGCGCCTTGGTCCATTACATACGACGACCGTTACACTCGGTCTGACATGCGCTTTTAAAAAGCATCTGAGTAAACTCCACTCATTGCAACCCGCTGCGCCTTGGTCCATTACATACGACGACCGTTACACTCCGGTCTGACATGCGCTTTTAAAAAGCATCTGAGTAAACTCCACTCATTGCAACCCGCTGCGCCTTGGTCCATTACATACGACGACCGTTACACTCGGTCTGACATGCGCTTTTAAAAGCATCTGAGTAAACTCCACTCATTGCAACCCGCTGCGCCTTGGTCCATTACATACGACGACCGTTACACTCGGTCTGACATGCGCTTTTAAAAGCATCTGAGTAAACTCCACTCATTGCAACCCGCTGCGCCTTGGTCCATTACATACGACGACCGTTACACTCGGTCTGACATGCGCTTTTAAAAAAGCATCTGAGTAAACTCCACTCATTGCAACCCGCTGCGCCTTGGTCCATTACATACGACGACCGTTACACTCGGTCTGACATGCGCTTTTAAAAGCATCTGAGTAAACTCCACTCATTGCAACCCGCTGCGCCTTGGTCCATTACATACGACGACCGTTACACTCGGTCTGACATGCGCTTTAAAAAGCATCTGAGTAAACTCCACTCATTGCAACCCGCTGCGCCTTGGTCCATTACATACGACGACCGTTACACTCGGTCTGACATGCGCTTTAAAAAGCATCTGAGTAAACTCCACTCATTGCAACCCGCTGCGCCTTGGTCCATTACATACGACGACCGTTACACTCGGTCTGACATGCGCTTTTAAAAGCATCTGAGTAAACTCCACTCATTGCAACCCGCTGCGCCTTGGTCCATTACATACGACGACCGTTACACTCGGTCTGACATGCGCTTTTAAAAAGCATCTGAGTAAACTCCACTCATTGCACTGGTGCCATCGTAGCCTTGCCCAAGGCATTTATTCACCGATATCCCTTTATTTTCAATCAGTTCAATCATTTATTTTTGAAGGCCTGAGGCACTTTGATCAGTCACATTCCTGAAGCCCAAGAAACAAACACTTTGCTATGTAACTGAGCTCCCTCCAAAAAGCTGTATATCATCTGTGTTAAGGCCACATTTTACATTTTAATATGACAGGAACCTCATCAACACTTCACAAAATTGTTTATTTACACACAAACACACAGGACTCCGAGACATATTAGAAGCCATTTTTTTGGTAAAGACTTACGATCCTCCAGGAACAATCTCTTATATGGCAGTCTAATTGATCTCCTCCCCTCAAGCGCTACAAATCCCCTGATCACGGCTTTAATACACGCCACTAATAGCTGTAGCTAGAGACATAATATTAAGTCTATCATTACATCTTCCTCACACACACACACACACACACACACACACACACACACACACACACACACACACACACACACACACACACACACACACACACACACCTTTTTAATTTCAATAACTGAGCACGATCTCACAGGAGAGTTTTAGGAGGTGGAACAGTCATTAAATAATCTTGAGTTTTAATCTGACACTTTTGGCCATGAAACTATAATTAATTTACATGAGGAAAAAACTATAAGAAGGGCTGGTATATTACTGGGGAGTGCTAGGATCAGGATAACATGGCAGTATATTACTAGGGAGGAGGCTAGGATCAGGATAACATGGCAGTATATTACTGGGGAGGGCTAGGATCAGGATAACATGGCAGTATATTACTGGGGAGGGCTAGGATCAGGATAACATGGCAGTATATTACTAGGGAGGAGGCTAGGATCAGGATAACATGGCAGTATATTACTGGGGAGGAGGCTAGGATCAGGATAACATGGCAGTATATTACTGGGGAGGGCTAGGATCAGGATAACATGGCAGTATATTACTGGGGAGGAGGCTAGGATCAGGATAACACGGCAGTATATTACTAGGGAGGAGGCTAGGATCAGGATAACATGGCAGTATATTACTGGGGAGGAGGCTAGGATCAGGATAACACCGCAGTATATTACTAGGGAGGAGGCTAGGATCAGGATAACATGGCAGTATATTACTGGGGAGGGCCAGGATCAGGATAACACGGCAGTATATTACTGGGGAGGAGGCTAGGATCAGGATAACATGGCAGTATATTACTGGGGAGGGGCTAGGATCAGGATAACATGGCAGTATATTACTGGGGAGGGCTAGGATCAGGATAACACAGCAGTATATTACTGGGGAGGAGGCTAGGATCAGGATAACATGGCAGTATATTACTGGGGAGGAGGCTAGGATCAGGATAACACGGCAGTATATTACTGGGGAGGGCTAGGATCAGGATAACACGGCAGTATATTACTGGGGAGGGCTAGGATCAGGTTAACATGGCAGTATATTACTGGGGAGGAGGCTAGGATCAGGATAACATGGCAGTATATTACTGGGGAGGGCTAGGATCAGGATAACATGGCAGTATATTACTAGGGGAGGAGGCTAGGATCAGGATAACATGGCAGTATATTACTGGGGAGGAGGCTAGGATCAGGATAACATGGCAGTATATTACTGGGGAGGAGCTAGGATCAGGATAACACGGCAGTATATTACTGGGGAGGAGGCTAGGATCAGGATAACATGGCAGTATATTACTGGGGAGGGCTAGGATCAGGATAACATGGCAGTATATTACTGGGGAGGGCTAGGATCAGGATAACATGGCAGTATATTACCGGGGAGGGCTAGGATCAGGATAACATGGCAGTATATTACTGGGGAGGGCTAGGATCAGGATAACATGGCAGTATATTACTGGGGAGGAGGCTAGGATCGGGATAACATGGCAGTATATTACTGGGAGGAGGCTAGGATCAGGATAACATGGCAGTATATTACTGGGGAGGGCTAGGATCAGGATAACATGGCAGTATATTACTGGGGAGGGCTAGGGATCAGGATAACACGGCAGTATATTACCGGGGAGGGCTAGGGTCAGGATAACATGGCAGTATATTACAGGGGAGGGCTAGGATCAGGATAACACGGCAGTATATTACTGGGGAGGGCTAGGATCAGGATAACATGGCAGTATATTACTGGGGAGGGCTAGGATCAGGATAACACGGCAGTATATTACTGGGGAGGGCTAGGATCAGGATAACATGGCAGTATATTACTGGGGAGGGCTAGGATCAGGATAACATGGCAGTATATTACTAGGGGAGGAGGCTAGGATCAGGATAACATGGCAGTATATTACTGGGGAGGAGGCTAGGATCAGGATAACACGGCAGTATATTACTGGGGAGGGCTAGGATCAGGATAACATGGCAGTATATTACTGGGGAGGAGGCTAGGATCAGGATAACATGGCAGTATATTACTGGGGAGGGCTAGGATCAGGATAACATGGCAGTATATTACTGGGGAGGGCTAGGATCAGGATAACACGGCAGTATATTACTGGGGAGGGCTAGGATCAGGATAACACGGCAGTATATTACTGGGGAGGGCTAGGATCAGGATAACACGGCAGTATATTACTAGGGAGGAGGCTAGGATCAGGATAACATGGCAGTATATTACCGGGGAGGGCTAGGATCAGGATAACATGGCAGTATATTACCGGGGAGGGCTAGGATCAGGATAACATGGCAGTATATTACTGGGGGAGGAGGCTAGGATCGGGATAACACGGCAGTATATTACTGGGGAGGAGGCTAGGATCAGGATAACACGGCAGTATATTACTGGGGAGGAGGCTAGGATCAGGATAACACGGCAGTATATTACTGGGGAGGAGGCTAGGATCAGGATAACACGGCAGTATATTACTGGGGATGGCTAGGATCAGGATAACAGGGCAGTATATTACTGGGGAGGAGGCTAGGATCAGGATAACATGGCAGTATATTACTGGGGAGGGCTAGGATCAGGATAACATGGCAGTATATTACTGGGGAGGGCTAGGATCAGGATAACAAGGCAGTATATTACTGGGAAGGGCTAGGATCAGGATAACACGGCAGTATATTACTGGGGAGGGCTAGGATCAGGATAACATGGCAGTATATTACTGGGGAGGAGGCTAGGATCAGGATAACATGGCAGTATATTACTGGGGAGGGCTACGATCAGGTTAACACGGCAGTATATTACTGGGGAGGAGGCTAGGATCAGGATAACAGGGCAGTATATTACTGGGGAGGAGGCTAGGATCAGGATAACATGGCAGTATATTACTGGGGAGGAGGCTAGGATCAGGATAACATGGCAGTATATTACTGGGGAGGAGGCTAGGATCAGGATAACATGGCAGTATATTACTGGGGAGGAGGCTAGGATCAGGATAACATGGCAGTATATTACTGGGGAGGGCTAGGATCAGGATAACACGGCAGAATATTACTGGGGAGGGCTAGGATCAGGTTAACACGGCAGTATATTACTGGGGAGGGCTAGGATCAGGATAACACGGCAGTATATTACTGGGGAGGGCTAGGATCAGGTTAACACGGCAGTATTTTACTGGGGAGGGCTAGGATCAGGATAACACGGCAGTATATTACTGGGGAGTGCTAGGATCAGGATAACACGGCAGTATATTACTGGGGAGGGCTAGGATCAGGATAACATGGCAGTATATTACTGGGGAGGGCTAGGATCAGGATAACATGGCAGTATATTACTGGGGAGGGCTAGGATCAGGATAACACGGCAGTATATTACTGGGGAGGAGGCTAGGATCAGGATAACATGGCAGTATATTACTGGGGAGGGCTAGGATCAGGATAACATGGCAGTATATTACTGGGGAGGGCTAGGATCAGGATAACATGGCAGTATATTACTAGGGAGGAGGCTAGGATCAGGATAACATGGCAGTATATTACTGGGGAGGAGGCTAGGATCAGGATAACACGGCAGTATATTACTGGGGAGGGCTAGGATCAGGATAACACGGCAGTATATTACTGGGGAGGAGGCTAGGATCAGGATAACATGGCAGTATATTACTGGGGAGGGCTAGGATCAGGATAACATGGCAGTATATTACTGGGGAGGGCTAGGATCAGGATAACATGGCAGTATATTACTGGGGAGGGCTAGGATCAGGATAACACGGCAGTATATTACTGGGGAGGGCTACGATCAGGATAACACGGCAGTATATTACTGGGGAGGGCTAGGATCAGGATAACACGGCAGTATATTACTAGGGAGGAGGCTAGGATCAGGATAACATGGCAGTATATTACCGGGGAGGGCTAGGATCAGGATAACATGGCAGTATATTACTGGGGAGGAGGCTAGGATCGGGATAACACGGCAGTATATTACTGGGGAGGAGGCTAGGATCAGGATAACACGGCAGTATATTACTGGGGAGGAGGCTAGGATCAGGATAACACCGCAGTATATTACTGGGGAGGAGGCTAGGATCAGGATAACACGGCAGTATATTACTGGGGATGGCTAGGATCAGGATAACAGGGCAGTATATTACTGGGGAGGCGGCTAGGATCAGGATAACATGGCAGTATATTACTGGGGAGGGCTAGGATCAGGATAACATGGCAGTATATTACTGGGGAGGGCTAGGATCAGGATAACAAGGCAGTATATTACTGGGAAGGGCTAGGATCAGGATAACACGGCAGTATATTACTGGGGAGGGCTAGGATCAGGATAACATGGCAGTATATTACTGGGGAGGGCTAGGATCAGGATAACATGGCAGTATATTACTGGGGAGGGCTACGATCAGGTTAACACGGCAGTATATTACTGGGGAGGAGGCTAGGATCAGGATAACAGGGCAGTATATTACTGGGGAGGAGGCTAGGATCAGGATAACATGGCAGTATATTACTGGGGAGGAGGCTAGGATCAGGATAACATGGCAGTATATTACTGGGGAGGAGGCTAGGATCAGGATAACATGGCAGTATATTACTGGGGAGGGCTAGGATCAGGATAACATGGCAGTATATTACTAGGGAGGAGGCTAGGATCAGGATAACATGGCAGTATATTACTGGGGAGGAGGCTAGGATCAGGATAACACGGCAGTATATTACTGGGGAGGGCTAGGATCAGGATAACACGGCAGTATATTACTGGGGAGGAGGCTAGGATCAGGATAACATGGCAGTATATTACTGGGGGAGGGCTAGGATCAGGATAACATGGCAGTATATTACTGGGGAGGGCTAGGATCAGGATAACATGGCAGTATATTACTGGGGAGGGCTAGGATCAGGATAACACGGCAGTATATTACTGGGGAGGGCTAGGATCAGGATAACACGGCAGTATATTACTGGGGAGGGCTAGGATCAGGATAACACGGCAGTATATTACTAGGGAGGAGGCTAGGATCAGGATAACATGGCAGTATATTACCGGGGAGGGCTAGGATCAGGATAACATGGCAGTATATTACTGGGGAGGGCTAGGATCAGGATAACATGGCAGTATATTACTGGGGAGGAGGCTATGATCAGGATAACACGGCAGTATATTACTGGGGAGGGCTAGGATCAGGATAAAATGGCAGTATATTACTGGGGAGGAGGCTAGGATCAGGATAACATGGCAGTATATTACTGGGGAGGGCTAGGATCAGGATAACATGGCAGTATATTACTGGGGAGGGCTAGGATCAGGATAACACGGCAGAATATTACTGGGGAGGGCTAGGATCAGGTTAACACGGCAGTATATTACTGGGGAGGGCTAGGATCAGGATAACACGGCAGTATATTACTGGGGAGGGCTAGGATCAGGTTAACACGGCAGTATTTTACTGGGGAGGGCTAGGATCAGGATAACACGGCAGTATATTACTGGGGAGTGCTAGGATCAGGATAACACGGCAGTATATTACTAGGGAGGAGGCTAGGATCAGGATAACATGGCAGTATATTACTGGGGAGGGCCAGGATCAGGATAACATGGCAGTATATTACTGGGGAGGAGGCTAGGATCAGGATAACATGGCAGTATATTACTGGGGAGGGCTAGGATCAGGATAACATGGCAGTATATTACCGGGGAGGGCTAGGATCAGGATAACATGGCAGTATATTACTGGGGATGGGAGAGTAGACCTACAGCTGCTTTTTAATCAATCAAACCCTAACAGCAACAGGTACATATATTCGTGCCTCAGTGTTGGACATAAATATGTAATCTATGTTAATCATCAGTGCTGTCATGCTCCAGAACAGGTAGAAGGGACCACAGTCATCAGCTCATTGTTGTGGGAAATATCTTCTGAGAAACACTTCGATGTGAAGCGTATGATTCATGAATCCAATAGATGGTGCCGCGTAACCATTTAAATAGGCCTAGATGTGGAGTCTCCTGAAGTCGACCTCGCTGTTACGTTAAGACAACCGTTTTGCTGTCACTCACTTGTTGTAGAGGACGATGTCTGGGACCCAGATGAGTTCTGACGGTACTCTGATGGACGTGACGTTGTCGTAGTCAGACGGTCTCCAGCGTAGCTTGTAGTCATTCCACTCCTAAGAGGAGAAAACACACACACACACACACACACACACACACACACACACACACACACACACACACACACACACACACACACACACACACACACACACACACACACACACACACACACACACACACACGAGAGGACATTCAGTGCCACAGGTCTTATCAGACAGAGTCAATTAAAGGCCTATTAATCCATAACAAACTAATAACGGTAATTAATTCACATTGAAACACCTGTCTCACACACATGCTATATACACTGAATGTACTGAAACACACATGCTATATATACTGAATGTACTAAAACACACATGCTATATATACTGAATGTACTGAAACACACATGCTATATATACACTGTATGTACTGAAACACATGCTATATATACTGAAAGTACTAAAACACACATGCTATATATACTGAAAGTACTAAAACACACATGCTATATATACTGAATGTACTGAAACACACATGCTATATATACACTGAATGTACTGAAACACACATGCTATATATACACTGAATGTACAGAAACACATGCTATATATACTGAATGTACTAAAACACATGCTATATATACTGAATGTACAGAAACACACATGCTATATACACTGAATGTACTGAATCACCTGTTTCAGCCAGACGTTGGTTGTCATCATCTGATTTTTCTCGTCCTGCAGAAAGGAAAATACAAAAGAGGTGAATGAAAAATAGAGAGAAGAAGAGAGAAGAAGAAAGACATAGAGGGAGAGAGAAGCAGAAAGAGAGAGAGGGAGAGAGAAGCAGAAAGAGAGAGAGAGAGAGGAGAGAGAAGCAGAGAGAGAGAGAGAGAGAGAGGGGAGAGGAGGGGGAGAGAGAGAGAGAGGGGGAGAAAGAGAGAGGGGAGAGGGGGAGAGAGAGGGGGAGAGGGGAGAGAGAGGGGGGAAGCCCCAAATATTATTTAAGCATATATGGTCCCGGGGAAAGCCCCAAGTCCATTTCAGAACAAGTCCAACATTTTAGACATGTGAAGATCTCTAGGTCATAGGTTAACTAAATCTGGTTTAAACAAGGTGTGTTTTTGCAGGTCTATTTTCAAAATACTAAATATATTTCTTAAAATGGAAGATGGCTGCCGTATTCACAGAGGAACCATGATGCAATAGGAAAGGTTGTTAAACCTTACACCTTATAAATGTACAAATAGAGACAGTACGAGGACAATAATTAGAGACAGACGAAGAGCGACAGAGAGAACTAGAGACAGAGAGAATGAGAGACGGAGAGAACGAGAGATGGAGAGAACTAAAGACAGAGGAAGAGAGATGGAGAGAACTAGAGAGAGAGAACAAGAGATGGAGAGATCTAGAGAGAGAGATCGAGAGATGCAGAGAACTAGAGAGAGCGAATGAGAGATGGAAAGAACTAGAGATAGAGAGACAGAACGAGAGATGGAGAGAACTAAAGACAGAGGAAGAGAGAAATGGAGAGAACTAGAGACAGAGGAAACGAGACAGAGGAAACGAGACAGAGAGAATGAGAGACAGAGAGAACTAGAGATGGAGAGAACGAGAGACAGAGAGATAGAGAACTAGAGACAGAGAGAACGAGAGATGGAGAGAACGAGAGAACTAGAGACAGAGGAAGAGAGATGCAGAGAACTAGAGACAGAACGAGAGATGGAGAGAACGAGAGATAGAACGAGAGATGGAGAGATCTAGAGAACGAGACATGGAGAGAACTAGACAGACAGAGGAAAAGAGAGACAGAATTAGAGATGTAGAGAACAAGAGACAGAGGAAGGGAGATGGAGAGAACTAGAGAGAGAGAACAAGAGATGGAGAGATCTAGAGAGAGAGATCGAGAGATGCAGAGAACTAGAGAGAGCGAATGAGAGATGGAAAGAACTAGAGATAGAGAGACAGAACGAGAGATGGAGAGAACTAAAGACAGAGGAAGAGAGAAATGGAGAGAACTAGAGACAGAGGAAACGAGACAGAGGAAACGAGACAGAGAGAATGAGAGACAGAGAGAACTAGAGATGGAGAGAACGAGAGACAGAGAGATAGAGAACTAGAGACAGAGAGAACGAGAGATGGAGAGAACGAGAGAACTAGAGACAGAGGAAGAGAGATGCAGAGAACTAGAGACAGAACGAGAGATGGAGAGAACGAGAGATAGAACGAGAGATGGAGAGATCTAGAGAACGAGACATGGAGAGAACTAGACAGACAGAGGAAAAGAGAGACAGAATTAGAGATGTAGAGAACAAGAGACAGAGGAAGGGAGATGGAGAGAACTAGAGAGAGAGAACAAGAGATGGAGAGATCTAGAGAGAGAGAACGAGAGATGGAGAGAACTAGAGAGAGAGAACAAGAGATGGAGAGATCTAAAGAGAGAGAACGAGAGATGGAGAGAACTAGAGAGAGAGAACAAGAGATGGAGAGATCTAGAGAGAGAGAACGAGAGATGGAGAGAACTAGAGAGAGAGAACGAGAGATGGAGAGAACTAGAGAGAGAGAACGAGAGATGGAGAGAACTAGAGAGAGAGAACGAGAGATGGAGAGAACTAGAGAGAGCGAATGAGAGATGGAAAGAACTAGAGAGAGAGAGACAGAACGAGAGATGGAGAGAACTAAAGACAGAGGAAGAGAGAGAGAGAACAAGAGATGGAGAGAACGAGAGATGGAGAGAACTAGAGAGAGGAAGAGAGAGAAAACGAGATGGAGAGAACTAGAGACAGAGCGAGAGATGGAGAGATCTAGAGAACGAGACACGGAGAGAACGAGAGATGGAGAGAACTAGAGACAGAGGAAATGAGACAGAGAGAATGAGAGATGGAGAGAACGAGAGAACTAGAGACAGAGCGAACGAGAACTAGAGACAGAGAGAACGAGAGATGGAGAGAATGAGAGATGGAGAGAACGAGAGAACTAGAGACAGAACGAGAGATGGAGAGATCTAGAGAACGAGACATGGAGAGAAGTAGACAAAGGAAGAGAGAGAGAGAATGAGAGATGGAGAGAACGAGAAACAAAGAGAACGAGAGATGGAGAGAACGAGAGAACTAGAGACAGAGGAAGAGAGATGGAGAGAACGAGAGACAGAGAGATAGAGAACTAGAGACAGAGGAAATGAGAGAACGAGAGAACTAGAGAGAGAGAGAGAACGAGAGATGGAGAGAACTAGAGACAGGAAGAGAGACAGAGAGAACTAGACAGAGGAAGAGAGAGAGAATGAGAGATGGAGAGAACTAGAGACAGAGAGAACGAGAGATGGAGAGAACCTGAGAGAGGAAGAGAGACAGAGAGAACGAGAGATGGACAGTGAGAGAAGGTTTGTGTAACAATGTACAGTATATTCAAAACCCCTGCCACTCTCAATTTAAATTGCGGCCATGCTTGTGTGCAATACTTCTCTGTAGTTATTGACTGAAGAATTGTTTGATTAGGTTGTTTTTCACACCTTTACTCTGCTTCAAAGCCCATGTGAGGCGACTGATGGAGATTGAAGGATTTGTTTCAGTTTGCTGTGAGAGTTCATTTAGTAACACCTGTTTTGCAATTTCATAAACAGGTCTTGCCAATTACACTTAACTAACTGCTTATTCCCAAAGATAAGCTCATTGGGGAACAATGTGAGAATATTAAATGAATATAATTTACATAAATTTATATTTTCTGCAACAAGCTGTCAGTCAACACTGCTGCGATCCTGTGAGGTTCATTTAGACTGGTAGAGCATGACGCTTGGGTTCAATTCCCACTGGGCCCACCCATACGAAAATGTATATGCGCCCTTATTCACTTTGGATGAAAGTGACTGGTAAAGGGCCTATATTATTATTATTATTATTATACTATTATTATATTATTATCATTATATTATTATCATTATATTATATAATTATTATTATTATACTATTATATTATTATTATTATACTATTATATTATTATCATTATTACTGTCAAGGTATGCGTGAAGGGCTGTAGGAAGTCAGGCACAGGAGAGCAGATATTTGGTGGCAAAACGGAGCCTTTTATTTGGCGAACCAAAAGCACACGGCACAAACGAACAGGAAAATACAAATATGGGTTTACCATAACCCAGCGCAACCAGCCTAACGTGCGCAAACATACAAACAGATAAACAATACCACACAAAGACATGGGGGAAACAGAGGGTTAAATACATAACACATAATGAGGGAAATGAGAACCAGGTGTGTAGGAAAATGAGACAAAACAAATGGAAAATGAAAATGGATTGGCGATGACTAGAAGACCGGCGACGTCGACCGCCGAACACCACCCGAACAAGGAGAGGCATCGACTTCGGTAGAAGTCGTGACAGTACCCCCCCTGACGACTCCGGCCTCGAGGACGACCCGGAGGGCGAGCGCAGGGCGATCCGGACAGAGATGGTGGAACTCTCGCAGCAGAGAAGGATCCTCAAGGGGGCCCCCTGAAGTTGAACATGGGCAGCGTCCCATGTTTCCTCCGCGCTACCGGAACCAGTCGTCCACTGCAGGAGCCTCGGTCTGACTCTGATGCCAAGGAGCCAGAACCGGCTGATACCCCAAAACACACTGGAAGGGGAAAGGTTAGTGGAGGAGTGGCAGAGCGAGTTCTGGGCCATCTCTGCCCAGGGCACGAACGCTGCCCACTCCCCGGCCGGTCCTGGCAATAGGACCTCAGAAACCTACCCACATCCTGGTTAACTCTCTCCACCTGCCCATTACTCTCGGGATGAAACCCTGAGGTAAGGCTGATCGAGACCCCCAGACGTTCCATGAACGCCTTCCAGACCCTCGACGTGAACTGGGACCTCGATCAGACACTATATTCTCAGGTACCCGTAGTGCCGGAAGACGTGCGTAAACAAGGCCTTCACAGCCTGTAGGGTGACGTGTGGGCCCAAATGATCAGCTGGTCACGGACAGCAGACGGAACATACAGACGTCCAGCGGGACACTGGAGGGGAGCGGGCTCTGCACGCCGACGCTCCCGTTCAATGTCCGCGTCTAGCTCCCACACTACCGGCACCACCAGGCAGGAGGCCAGGAGATGGGAGTGGGATCCATGGGCCGCTTCCTCTGTGTCATACAGCCGGGACAGTGCGTCTGCCTTCACATTCTAGGCACCTGGTCTGAAAAACATGGCCCACCTTGCCTGGCGAGGGTTCAGTCTCCTCACCGCCCGGATGTACTCCAGATTGCGGTGGTCAGTCCAGATGAGAAAAGGGTGTTTAGCTCCTCAAGCCAATGTCTCCACGCCTTCAAAGCCTTGATGATGGCCAATAACTCCCGGTCCCCACATCATAGTTTCGCTCCGCCGGGCTGAGCTTCCTCGAGAAGAAAGCACAGGGGCGGAGCTCGGTGGCGTACCCGAGCGCTGAGAGAGCACAGCTTCTATCCCAGCCTCGGACGCGTCCACCTCCACTATGAACGCCAAAGAGGGATCCGGATGAGCCAGCACGGAGCCGAGGTAAACAGAGCCCTCAGGTGACTAAAAAGCCCTGTCCGCCTCAGCTGTCCAATGCAAGCGCACCAGGCCCCCTTCAGCAGTGAGGTAATGGGAGCCGCTACCTGACCAAAACCCCGGATAAACCTCCGGTAGTAGTTGGCAAACCCTAAGAACCGCTGCACCTCCTTTACCGTGGTGGGAGTCGGCCAATTACGCACAGCTGCAATGCGGTCACTTCCATCTCCACCCCTGAGGTGGAAATGCGATACCCTAGGAAGGAGACGGACTGTTGAAAGAACAGGCATTTCTCAGCCTTGACGTACAGGTCATGCTCCAACAGTCGACTAACCTGTCTGGGCCAGTGGGACGCTTGCGTCCCACCCTAATCAACAGCCAGTGGAATCGCGTCACGCTAAAATGCAAAAACCTCATAAATGCTATAACTTCAATTTCTCAAACATATGACTATTTTACACCGTTTTATAGATACACCTCTCCTGAATCGAACCACGTTGTCCGATTTCAAAAAGGCTTTACAGCAAAAGCAAAACATTAGATTATGTCAGCAGAGTACCCAGCCAGAAATAATCACACAGCCATTTTCAAAACAACTAGCATGCATCACAAATACCCCAAAACACAGCTAAATGCAGCACTAACCTTTGACAACCTTCATCAGATGACACTCCTAGGACATCATGTTACACAACACATGCATTTTTGTTCGATAAAGTTCATATTTACATATAAAAACAGCATTTACATCGGGCGCATGACGTTCAGAAAAACTTTTCCCTCAAATGCTTCCGATGATCAGCGCTACAATTTACAAAATTACTATTCCAAAACATTGTTAAAATGTAATTTGTCATTCAAAGACTTATAGATTAACATGTCTTGAATGCCATCTCTTTGCCAGATTTAAAAATAACTTTACTGGGAAATCACACTTTGCAATAAACGACATGGTATGCCCAGAAAAGAAGTCTATGTTGGAGCCATCTTGGAACGATCAACCATCAAAAATACTATTGTAAATAATCCCTTACCTTTGATTATCTTTATCAGAAGGCACTTCTAGGATTCCAGGTCCATAACAAATGTAGTTTTGTTCCAAAAAGTTAATTTATGTCCCAATAGTGTTCGCGCGCTCCGAAGGCTAGTGAAAATGTACGTGTGCGTCTGACTTGTCGTCAGGAATGAGCAAAAAATATATATTTAAGTTCGCTCAAACATGTCAAACGTTGTATAACATAAATCTTTAGGGGCTTTTTCAACCAGGGCTTCAATAATTCCTTGACCGCTGGCTACGCCCTTCCGTCTTCAAGAGAGCGAGAGTGCACCCCTTCTGAAAAAACCTACACTCGATCCCTCCGATGTCAACAACTACAGACCAGTATCCCTTCTTTCTTTTCTCTCCAAAACTCTTGAACGTGCCGTCCTTGGCCAGCTCTCCTGCTATCTCTCTCAGAATGACCTTCTGATCCTAATCAGTCAGGTTTCAAGACTGGGCATTCAACTGAGACTGCTCTTCTCTGTGTGACGGAGGCTCCCGCACTGCTAAAGCTAACTCTCTCTCCTCTGCTCTCATCCTTCTAGACCTATCTGCTGCCTTTGATACTGTGAACCATCAGATCCTCCCTCTCCACCCTCTCCGAGTTGGGCATCTCCCGCGCGGCCCATGCTTGGATTATGCGCCCTACCTGACAGGTCGCTCCCACCAGGTGGCGTGGCGAGAATCTGTCTCCGCACCATGCGCTCTCACCACTGGTGTCCTCCAGGGCTCTGTTCTAGGCCCTCTCCTATTCTCGCTATACACCAAGTCACTTGGCTCTGTCATATCCTCACATGGTCTCTCCTATCATTGCTATGCAGACGACACACAATTAATCTTCTCCTTTCCCCTTCTGATAACCAGGCGGCGAATCGCATGCTCTGCATGTCTGTCAGACATATCAGTGTGGATGACGGATCACCACCTCAAGCTGAACCTCGGCAAGACGGAGCTGCTCTTCCTCCCGGGGAAGGACTGCCCGTTCCATGATCTCGCCATCACGGTTGACAACTCCCTTGTGTCCTCCTCCAGTGCTAAGAACCTTGGCGTGATCCTGGACAACACCCTGTCGTTCTCCACTAACATCAAGGCGGTGACCCGATCCTGTAGGTTCATGCTCTACAACATTCTGCAGAGTACGACCCTGCCTCACACAGGAAGCGGCGCAGGTCCTAATCCAAGCACTTGTCATTTCCCCGTCTGGATTACTGCAACTCGCTGTTGGCTGGGCTCCTGCCTGTGCCATTAAACCCCTACAACTCATCCAGAATGCCGCAGCCCGTCTGGTGTTCAACCTTCCCAAGTTCTCTCATGTCACCCCGCTCCTCCGCTCTCTCCACTGGCTTCCAGTTGAAGCTCGCATCCGCTACAAGACCATGGTGATTGCCTACGGAGCTGTGAAGGGAACGGCACCTCCATAACTTCAGGCTCTGATCAGGCCCTACACCCAAACAAGGGCACTGCGTTCATCCACCTCTGGCCTGCTGGCCCTACCTCTGTGGAAGCACAGTTCCCGCTCAGCCCAGTCAAAACTGTTCGCTGCTCTGGCACCCCAATGGTGGAACAAGCTCCCCTCACGACGCCAGGACAGCGGAGTCAATCACCACCTTCCGGAGACACCTGAAACCCCACCTCTTTAAGGAATACCTAGGGATAGGATAAAGTAATCCTTCTAACCCCCCCTTAAAAGATTTAGATGCACTATTGTAAAGTGGTTGTTCCACTGGATATCATAAGGTGAATGCACCAATTTGTAAGTCGCTTCTGGATAAGAGCGTCTGCTAAATGACTTAACCTGTTAGGCTAAGGGCAGTATTTGCACAAGGCTGGATAAAAAAATGTACCCGATTTAACTCTGATTTACTAATCCTACCCAGTAACTAGAATATGCATATACTTATTATATAGGATAGAAAACACTCTAAAGTTTCTAAAACTGTTTGAATGGTGTCTGTGAGTATAACAGAACTCATTTGTCAGGCAAAACCCTGAGACATTTTCTGACAGGAAGTGGATACCTGATGTGTTGTATTAACTTTAAACCTATGCCATTGAAAAACACAGGGGCTGAGGAATATTTTGGCACTTCCTATTGCTTCCACTAGATGTCACCAGCCTTTAAACAAAGTGTTTTGAGTCTTCTGGAGGGAGATCTGACCGAACAAGAGCCATGGAACGATGATGGCCCATTAGACACCTGGCGGAGTTCATGTTTGGTACCCTCGTTCCAATATGTTATAAAGAGAATGCATCCGTCCACCTTGAATATTATTCATGTTCTCGTTAAAAAAGGCCCTAATGATTTATGCTATACAACGTTTGACATGTTTGAACGAACGTAAATATATTTTTCCCCTCGTTCATGACGAGAAGTCCGGCTGGCTTAGATCATGTGCTAACAAGACGGAGATTTTGGACATAAATGATGAGCTTTTTTGAACAAAACTACATTCGTTAGGACCTGTGATACCCCTGGAAGTGACATCTGATGAAGAGAAATTGTCACGGTTTGTTGTCGGTGAATGAGGACCAAACGCAGCAGGTACGTGAATGCTCATCCTGATTTTAATTACTCTCAAAATGAACATACAAAATAACAAAACACGAAAAACGAACACTGACAAATAAACAGTCTGGTAAGGCACAAGGCTATACACAGAATAATCACCCACAAATCACACACACAAACACACCTAATATATGGGACTTTCAATCAAAGGCAGATAGAGCAACACCTGCCTTCAACTGAGAGTCCCAAACCCTAAATCAACCAAACATAGAAACACACACACCAGACTAACCATAGAATACAAACACATAGACCATCAACCAAAAACCGGAAATACCTAAATCAAAACACCCTTTACATAAACACACCACCCAACCACATAAAACAAATACCCTCTGCCACGTCCTGACCAAACTACAAAAACAATTAACCTTATACTGGCCAGGACGTACAAGAATCAAAGGTAATGGATTTATTTACATAGTATTTTCGATTTTAGATCTCCCCCACAACATGATGGCTAGTCTGTATCCAACCGATATTTTTCTGGGCGCAATGCCGATTATTGCGCAAATGTGATTTCCCAGTAAGGTTATTTTAAAATCTGGCAGTTGATTGCGTTCAAGAGATGTAAATCTATAGTTCTTTAAATGACAGTGTAATGTACCAATGTTTTCTCATTTTAATTATTTAATTTTGTGGTGCTTGACTTGACTGCCGAGTTTGGAGGAAACGATTCTTAAACTTATCAATGCCATAGTAAAACGCTGTTTTTGGATATAAATATGAAACTTGATAGAATCAAAAATGTGGCAATGTCTAA
>NW_025547095.1:0-23724 GCF_905237065.1 Salmo salar | reverse complement strand
AGAGAACCACATTATATGCTGTTACTGTACTCTAACAAATGGCCTTGTAGAACAGAATACACAACAGCATGACAGCTTGTTAGCAGCCCTTTCTACTTAATCAACTCATCACTCATCTACTGTAGTTACTTCCGTACTGCTTGGCAAGCCTCAGACATGTCAGAGTATGTTAGTACAGCAGGGTTTCCCAAACCTCTCCAATTGAGTCATTGAAACTGAAACAGGGCATCCCAAATGGAGGAAGCAAACAATGTACAAGGCTAGCTGTGATTTACAACTTGATAGCAATATTTTTTTTGGACTACCAATACATTATATTAATCATGTATTGAACTTTATCCATCTATTCTGCCAACAACGCCTTACTGTACGTCATGGAATGTTGAGTCAAATATAACCTATTTTTAAAACCTCTTATAAACTGGGAATTTTATATTTTTTACTGATATTATGATTGTCTGTTCATTTCATATCTGCAAAGTAGAGGTCGACTGATTAATCGGAATGGCCGATTAATTAGGGCCGATTTCAAGTTTTCATAACAATCGGTAATCGGTATTTTTGGCCACCGATTTGGCTCTTTTTTTTTTACATTTACACCGTTATTTAGCTAGGCAAGTCAGATTAAGAACACATTCTTATTTTCAATGACGGCCTAGGAACGGTGGGTTAACTGCCTTGTTCAGGGGCAGAACGACAGATTTTTACCTTGTCACCTCGGGGGATTCGTTTTTGCAACCTTCCGGTTACTAGTCCAACACTCTAACCACCTGCCGTACATTGCACTCCACGAGGAGCCTGCATGGCAGGCTGACTACCTGTTACGCGAGGGCAGCAAGAAGCCAAGGTAAGTTGCTAGCTAGCATTAAACTTATCTTATAAAAAACAATCAATCTTAACATAATCACTAGTTAACTACACAAGGTTGATGATATTACTAGTTTAACTAACGTGTCCTGCGTTGCTTATAATCGATGCGGTGCCTGTTAATTTCTCATCGAATCACAGCCTACTAAAATCAATACACAAGTATATATTTTTAAACCTGCTTATTTAGTTAATATTGCCTGCTAACATGAATTTCTTATAACTAGGGGAGTTGTGTCACTTCTCTTGCATTCCGTGCAAGCAGTCAGGGTATATACAGCAGTTTGGGCCGCCTGGCTCATTGCGAACTGTGAAGTCCATTTATTCCTAACAAAAGCTGTAATTAATTTGCCAGAATTGTACATAATTATGACATAACATTGAAGGTTGTGCAATGTAACAGGAATATTTAGACTTAGGGATGCCACCGTTAGATAAAATACGGAACGGTTCCGTATTTCACTGAAATAATAAACGTTTAGTTTTCCGAAATGATAGTTTCCGGATTCGACCATATTAATAACCAAAGGCTCGTATTTCTGTGTGTCATTATGTTATAATTAAGTCTATGATTTGATATTTGATAGAGCAGTCTGACTGAGCGATGGTAGGCAGCAGCAGGCTCGTAAGCATTCATTCAAACAGCACCTTCATGCGTTTGCCAGCAGCTCTTAGCGATTCTTCAAGCATTGTGCTGTTTATGACTTCAACCCCGAGATTAGGCTGGTGTAACCGATGTGAAATGGCTAGCTAGTTAGCGGGGTGCGCGCTAATAGCGTTTCAAATGTCACTCGCTCTGAGACTTGGGAGTAGTTGTTCCCCTTGCTCTACATGGGTAACGCTGCTTCGAGGGTGGCTGTTGTCGATGTGTTCCTGGTTCGAGCCCAGGTAGGAGCGAGGAGAGGGACGGAAGCTATACTGTTACACTGGCAATACTAAAGTGCCTATAAGAACATCCAATAGTCAAAGGTATATGAAATACAAATCATATAGAGAGAAATTGTCCTATAATTCCTATAATAACTACAACCTAAAACTTCTTATCTGGGAATATTGAAGACTCATGTTAAAAGGAACCACCAGCTTTCATATGTTCTCATGTTCTGAGCAAGGAACTTAAACGTTAGCTTTTTTACATGGCACATATTGCACTTTTACTTTCTTCTCCAACACATTGTTTTTGCATTATTTAAACCAAATTGAACATGTTTCATTATTTATTTGAGGCTAAATTGATAGTATTTATGTATTATATTAAGTTAAAATAAGTGTTCATTCAGTTTTGTTGTAATTGTCATTATTACAAATAAATAAACAAAAAAAAATCGGCCGATTAATCGGTATCGGGGTTTTTGGCCCTCCAATAATCGGTATCGGCGTTGAAAATCATAATCGGTCGACCTCTACTGCAAAGTAGTTGTCAGTTCCACTTTAACACCTAACAAACACTTTAAAATAGACCAAGTCGTGTTGTTATCTCATATCCCAGCGATAATGCCTTACATTACGCCTGGGAAGAAAACAGTTCAATTTGCTCAACTTGCCATTGGCTCAACCATTGGCTCAACTTACAACCAGCAAACATTATGACTATATTAGCCCACACAGCTACAAGGATGCACTTTCATGCCAGGTTTATGACCTCACATTGTAGCTTATAGAGACCCCAACTGATGTATAGAACAATCTTAAATGTACTCATCTACTTTGGTTTAGATACAAGCATCATGAAACCTCTAACAAAAAATATAAACGTAACATGAGACAATTTCAACGGTTTTACTGAGTTACAGTTCATATAAGGAAATCAGTCAATTGAAATAAATTCATTAGGCCCCTAATCTATGGATTTCACATGACTGGGCAGGGGGAGCAGCCATGGGTGGGCCTGGGAAGGCATAAACCCCCACTTGGGAGCCAGGTCCAGCCAATCAGATTGAGTTTTAAAGTTCAGGGTGATGGATGGTCTCTCTAACGTTGTGATAAAGTTCAGGGTGATGGATGGTCTCTCTAACGTTGTGATAAAGGAACTCTCAGGAGTACAGTATTCACGCTGCTTCAAACAGACAGAGTACTGTGACTGCTGTGAGTACTGTTGGTTTATCAAGGTGTTAAACTATAGAACAGATATAGTGTAGTGCACCAAATGTAATTAAATCCACAGCGGAGTAACTCCAGTTAGAAACACTACTGTGGATCCCGTGGGTATCTCAAGGTGCTGAACTGTCCAACTAACATAGTGTAGTGCACCATACATTGGAGTAGCTTCAAGTACAATACATTTTACTCATTGACAGTCATTGACAGAGTACTGTGGGATTATCATATTCCATGGTGTAACAGGTAGGATTATCATATTCCATAGTGTAACAGGTAGGATTATCATATTCCATAGTGTAACAGGTAGGATTATCATATTCCATGATGTAACAGATAGGATTATCATATTCCATAGTGTAACAGGTAGGATTATCATATTCCATGATGTAACAGATAGGATTATCATATTCCATGATGTAACAGGTAGGATTACCATAGAAATAGACATTATAAATAGACAAAGATTTAAATAAACATTTGGGATGCAGCAGTATCACATGAACATCCTTCCACTCATTTTCTGTCTCCTTGCCTAACATGCTGACCACACTGCTCACGCTGCAAAATAAATGTAAACATACACGTTATTTGTGGCTCAGTTGGTAGAGCATGGTGTTTGCAACGCCAGGGTTGTGGGTTCGATTCCCACGGGGGGCCAGTATAAAAAAAAGAAATGAAAAAAAAAAAAGAAATGTATGTATTCACTACTGTAAGTTGCTCTGGATAAGAGCGTCTGCTAAATGACTAAAATGTAAATTCAATTATTGCACCCACACTGCTCGCGCTGGCCAACGAGCGTCTGCGTTGCCAAGCGCTAAAATAGAAGTCAGTTCTATTTATGATGCTGAACACGGTGCAAGTCCTGCCTCTCCCATCTCCTCATTGGTTTATAGAAGCAGATACCCACGTGCCATCTCTTCATTGGTTATACCCATGTGGGTGATTGAAAGATGAACTGAGTTCGGTCGGTCGTCGTGGTGACTATGAAAGTTTGATGCCAATCGCCATATAAAGTCCAAAGATGAAAAAGTCTGGAAGGAGGAGAGATGACTAGAAACTATTTGGTTGACCGTTTTATCTGTGGATTAATTGTCGGAGTAGAGGACCTTCTGCATTTCAGGTAAAATAACAACTCAACGTCTATATCCCAGGACAAAAGGGCTAACAACAGCAAGCTAGCTAGATACATTTCGATAAATGCTTATTTTGTACAAAGCTCATAACTGGGACAGTGTCAATTGAATGTAACATAATCCCTGTGTTGGACTAGCCATTGCTTTGGATATAGATACAAACAGAATGAAATCGAATATAACTTTGATATTGTGATCAAATCTAATCAGAGAATATCGAATGGGAACAGTGTAGAGAACATACAGAGAGGCCCCTGGCTGGCACTGGCCTGGCATGGAATGAAAGAGGACAGGCTGGCACTGGCCTGGCATGGAATGGAAGAGGACAGGCTGGCACTGGCCTGGCGTGGAATGAAAGAGGACAGGCTGGCACTGGCCTGGCATGGAATGGAAGAGGACAGGCTGGCACTGGCCTGGCGTGGAATGGAAGAGAACAGGCTGGGCACTGGCCTGGCATGGAATGAAAGAGAACAGGCTGGGCACTGGCCTGGCATGGAATGGAAGAGGACAGGCTGGCACTGGCCTGGCATGGAATGAAAGAGGACAGGCTGGCACTGGCCTGGCATGGAATAAAAGAGGACAGGCTGGCACTGGCCTGGAATAAAAGAGGACAGGCTGGCACTGGCCTGGCATGGAATAAAAGAGGACAGGCTGGCACTGGCCTGGCATGGAATAAAGAGGATAGGCTGGCACTGGCCTGGCATGGAATAAAAGAGGACAGGCTGGCACTGGCCTGGCATGGAATAAAAGAGGACAGGCTGGCACTGGCCTGGAATGAAAGAGGACAGGCTGGCACTGGCCTGGCATGGAATGAAAGAGGACAGGCTGGCACTGGCCTGGCATGGAATGAAAGAGGACAGGCTGGCACTGGCCTGGCATGGAATGAAAGAGGACAGGCTGGCACTGGCCTGGCATGGAATGAAAGATGTGTTAGACACACATGAAGGATCTTCTCAGTGCATGTCATGCTGGCCTAAACTGCTCCATCTGAACTACAGCCATGATCAAAATGGAGGATGAAGCTAAGAGTTTAATAATCCTATCTATGTTTTTTTAATTGTTGTTATTATTTTTTAATTGAACCTTTATTTAAACTAGGCAAGTCAGTTAAGAACAAATTCTTATTTACAATGACGGCCTACCCCGGCCAAACCCGGACAGATGCTGGGCCAATTGTGCGTCGGTCCTATTGGACTCCCAATCACGGCCGTATGTGATACAGCCTGGAATTGAACCAGGGACTGTAGTGACGCCTCTAGCACTGAGCTTATCAAGGTACTGTAGTATTAATAGTGTAGCATTAAGTGGAGTAACTCCTACTACCTCTGTATTAAACAGTGGAGTAACTCCTACTACCTCTGTATTATACAGTGGAGTAACTCCTACTACCTCTGTATTATAACAGTGGAGTAACTCCTACTACCTCAGTATTGTACAGTGGAGTAACTCCTACTACATCTGTATTATACAGTGGAGTAACTCCTACTACCTCTGTATTATAACAGTGGAGTAACTCCTACTACCTCTGTATTATAACAGTGGACTAACTCCTACTACCTCTGCATTATACAGTGGAGTAACTCCTACTACCTCTGTATTATACAGTGGAGTAACTCCTACTACCTCGGCATCCTATTCCCTCCTATCTGGGATACCTACTGCAGCCCTGATCCTCCACATACAACACCCGTTCTGCCAGTTACATTCTGTTAAAGGTCCACAAAGCACACACATCCCTGGGTCGCTCCTCTTTTCAGTTCTCTGCAGCTAGCGACTGGAATGAGCTGCAACAAACACTCAAACTGGACAGTTTTGTCTCCATCTCTTCATTCAAAGACTAAATCACTAGCTAGGTTTCCGTCTAATTGGCGACAGATTTTCAAGTGAATACTGTAAAATGTGCATAAAAACAGCTCTAATGATGGTTTTCTCACAACAACAAAAAATTTGTTTTTTAAAGAAAAAAACAGTTTTGTCTAAAAATGTTGCAGAAAAACTAATCCATGCTTTTGTCACTTCTAGATTAGACTACTGCAATGCTCTACTCTCCGGCTACCCGGATAAAACACTAAATAAACTTCAGTTAGTGCTAAATACGGCTGCTAGAATCTTGACTAGAACCAACATTTTTGATCATATTACTCCAATGTTAGCCTCTCTACACTGGCTTCCTGTTAAAGCTAGGGCTGATTTCAAGGTTTTACTGCTAACCTACAAAGCATTACATGGGCTTGCTCCTACCTATCTCTCCGATTTGGTCCTGCCGTACATACCTACACGTACGCTACGGTCACAAGACGCAGGCCTCCTTACTGTCCCTAGAATTTCTAAGCAAACAGCTGGAGGCAGGGCTTTCTCCCTATAGAGCTCCATTTTTATGGAATGGTCTGCCTACCCATGTGAGAGACGCAGACTCAGTCTCAACCTTTAAGTGTTTACTGAAGACTTATCTCTTCAGTAGGTCCTATGATTAACCTGTTGGGGCTAGGGGGCAGTATTTGCACGGCCGGATAAAAAACGTACTCGATTTAATCTGGTTACTACTCCTGCCCAGTAACTAGAATATGCATATAATTATTGGCTTTGGATAGAAAACACCCTAAAGTTTCTAAAACTGTTTGAATGGTGTCTGTGAGTATAACAGAACTCATTTGGCAGGCCAAAACCTGAGAAGATTCCTTACAGGAAGTGGCCTGTCTGACCATTTCTTGCCCTCCTTGATCATCTCTAACAAATACAGGGGATCTCTGGCATGACGTGACACTTCCTACGGCTCCCATGGGCTCTCAGAAGGCGGGAAAAAGCTGAGGTTAAGTATAGTCTGGCCCAGGAGTGTGAAGGTGAATGGAAAGGCTGGAGCAACGAACCGCCCCTTGCTGTCTCTGCCTTGCCGGTTCCCCTCTCTCCACTGGGATTCTCTGCCTCTAACCCTATTACAGGGGCTGAGTCACTGGCGTACTGGTGTTCTTCCATGCCGTCCATGGGAGGGGTGCGTCACTTGAGTGGGCTGAGTCACTGATGTGGTCTTCCTGTCTGGGTTGGCGCCCCCCCCCTTGGGTTGTGCCGTGGCGGAGATCTTTGTTGGCTATACTCAGCCTTGTCTTAGGACGGTAAGTTGGTGGCTGGAGACATCCCTCTAGTGGGGGCTGTGCTTTGGCAAAGTGGGTGGGGTTATATCCTGCCTGTTTGGCCCTGTCCGGGGGTTTCATCGGATGGGGCCACAGTGTCTCCTGATCCCTCCTGTCTCAGCCTCCAGTATTTATGCTGCAGTAGTTTATGTGTCGGGGGGCTAGGGTCAGTCTGTTACATCTGGAGTATTTCTCTTGTCTTATCCGGTGTCCTGTGTGAATTTAAATATGCTCTCTCTAATTCTCTCTTTCTCTCTTTCTTTCTTTCTTTCTCTCGGAGGACCTGAGCCCTAGGACCATGCCTCAGGACTACCTGGCATGATGACTCCTTGCTGTCCCCAGTCCACCTGGCCGTGCTGCTGCTCCAGTTTCAACTGTTCTGCCTGCGGCTATGGAACCCTGACCTATTCACCGGACGTGCTTGTTGCACCCTTGACAACTACTATGATTATTATTATTTGACCATGCTGGTCATTTATGAACATTTTAACATCTTGACCATGTTCTGTTATAATATCCACCCGGCACAGCCAGAAGAGGACTGGCCACCCCTCATAGCCTGGTTCCTCTCTAGGTTTCTTCCTAAGTTTTTGGCCTTTCTAGGGAGTTTTTCCTAGGGGAGTTTTTCCTAGCCACCGTGCTTCTTTCACATGCATTGCTTGCTGTTTGGGGTTTTAGGCTGGGTTTCTGTACAGCACTTTGAGATATCAGCTGATGTACGAAGGGCTATATAAATAAATTTGATTTGATTTGATTTTGATTTGATTTATAGTCTGTCTTGTCTCAGGATGGTAAGTTGGTGGTTGAAGAAAACCCTCTAGTGGTGTGGGGGCTGTGCTTTGGCAAAGTGGGTGGGGTTATATCCTGCCTGTTTGGCCCTGTCCGGGTATCGTCGGATGGGGCCACCGTGTCTTCTGATCCCTCCTGTCTCAGCCTCCAGTATTTATGCTGCAGCAGTTTATGTGTCGGGCGGCTAGGGTCAGTCTGTTATATCTGGAGTATTTCTCCTGTCTTATCCGGTGTCCTGTGTGAATTTAAGTATGCTCTCTCTAATTCTCTCTTTCTCTCTTTCTTTCTCTCTTTCTTTCTCTCTCTCGGAGGACCTGAGCCCTAGGACCATGCCTCAGGACTACCTGGCCTGATGACTCCTTGCTGTCCCCAGTCCACCTGGCTGTGCTACTGCTCCAGTTTCAACTGTTCTGCCTGCGGCTATGGAACCCTGAGCAGTTCACCGGACGTGTTACCTGTCCCAGACCTGCTGTTTTGAACTCTCTAGAGACAGTAGGTGCGGTAGAGATACTCTGATTTACTCCTGAGGTGCTGACCTGTTGCACCCTCGACAACCACTGTGATTATTATTATTGGACCCTGCTGGTCATCTATGAACATTTGAACACCATGGCCATGTACTGTTATAATCTCCACCCGGCACAGCCAGAAGAGGACTGACCACCCCTCATAGCCTGGTTCCTCTCTAGGTTTCTTCCTAGGTTCTGGCCTTTCTAGGGAGTTTTTCCTAGCCACCGTGCTTCTACATCTGCATTGCTGCTTGTTTGGGGGTTTTAGGCTGTGTTTCTGTATAGCACTTTGTGACATCAGCTGATGTAAAAAGGGGCTTTATAAATACATTTGATTGATTGATTGATTGATTTGATTGATTGAAGAGCTGGATCCTTTTTATTTGTGAAACGGCAGTCAAGCATCAATCATCATGTCGCCAGAATAAGACCCTCAATATTTATTGGAAAGGAGCATCAAGCTCATCACCGTGCTCTTTCACCACCCTGTGAAGTTCCATCATCATTTATTTAATCGAGTCGCAGTGGGAGGACCACTCATCATGTGACTCCTAGTTTACTTCGATATGATGGTTATTTGTTTTTTATTTATTATTATTTATTTGTATATATTTTTATTTGATCAATACTTGAACATAAAAGGGTTTCCACCGACATTTCTCACATAATTAATTTTACAGACACTAAAAGATCCAGCTTGTCTAGCGTATTTTGTTACATTTTGAGCCTGTAATCGAACCCACAATTGCTAATGCTCCGGATACTCAACTAGTCTAAAGGCCAGTTTTATTGCTTCGTTAATCAGAACAACAGTTTTCAGCTGCGCTAACATAATTGCAAAAGGGTTTTCTAATGATCAATTAGCCTTTTAAAATGATAAACTTGGATTAGCTAACACAACGTGCCATTGGAACACAGGAGTGATGGTTGCTGATAATGAGCCTCTGTACACCTATGTAGATATTCCATTAAAAATCTGCCGTTTCCAGCTACATTAGTCATTTACAACATTAACAATGTCTACACTGTATTTCTGATCAACTTCATGTTATTTTAATGGACATTTTTTTTGTTGCTTTTCTTTCAAAAACAAGGACATTTCTAAGTGACCCCAAACTTTTGAACGGTAGTATACATTTGGAAAGTTTCCATCAGGCCTGTCATGACATTTTTTATACGACATGTACTGTACCCACATAGAAACATTGGATGGAAACTTGGCTAGTGACACTCTTACAGACATTTTTTCGTGATGCATTTTGGTCTACTTTTTTTCCCTTATGCTGTTGTCTGTACCTAACAATGTTTGTGCCATGTTTGTGTTGCTACCATGTTGTTTCTACCATGTTGTGTTGTTGTCATGTTGTCATGCCAGCACAGAAAAAAAAAAATGTATGAAATTGTATGAAATGTATGCATTCACTACTGTAAGTCGCTCTGGACAAGAGCGTCTGCTAAATGACTAAAATGTAAATGTAATGTTGTGTTTCTACCATGTTGTGTTGTTGTCATGTTGTGTTGCTACCATGTTGTGTTGTTGTCATGTTGTGTTGTTGTCATGTTGTGTTGATGTCATGTTGTGTTGCTACCATGTTGTGTTGTTGTCATGTTGTGTTGATGTCATGTTGTGTTGTTGTCATGTTGTGTTGTTGTCATGTTGATGTCATGTTGTGTTGTTGTCATGTTGATGTGTTGCTTCCATGTTGTGTTGTTGTCATGTTGTGTTGATGTCATGTTGTGTTGTTGTCATGTTGATGTGTTGCTACCATGTATTGTTGATGTCATGTTGTGTTGATGCCATGTTGTGTTGATGTCATGTTGTGTTGTTGATGTGTTGCTACCATGTATTGTTGATGTCATGTTGTGTTGATGTCATGTTGTGTTGATGTCATGTTGTGTTGTTGTCATGTTGATGTGTTGTTACCATGTTGTGTTGCTACCATGTTATGTTGCTGTCATGTTGATGTGTTGTTACCATGTTGTGTTGTTGTCATGTTGATGTGTTGCTACCATGTTGTGTTGCTACCATGTTATGTTGTTGTCATGTTGATGTGTTGTTACCATGTTATGTTGTTGTCATGTTGATGTGTTCCTACCATGTTGTGTTGATGTCATGTTGTGTTGTGTTGTTGTCATGTTGATGTGTTGCTACCATGTTGTGTTGATGTCATGTTGATGTGTTTCTACCATGTTATGTTGATGTCGTGTTGTTGTCATGTTGTGTTGTTGTCATGTTGTGTTGTTGTCATGTTGTGTTGATGTCATGTTGTGTTGATGTCATGTTGTGTTGTTGTCATGTTGTGTTGATGTCATGTTGTGTTGTTGTCATGTTGTGTTGATGTCATGTTGTGTTGTTGTCATGTTGATGTGTTGCTACCATGTATTGTTGATGTCATGTTGTGTTGATGCCATGTTGTGTTGATGTCATGTTGTGTTGTTGTCATGTTGATGTGTTGCTACCATGAATTGTTGATGTCATGTTGTGTTGATGTCATGTTGTGTTGATGTCATGTTGTGTTGTTGTCATGTTGATGTGTTGCTACCATGTATAGTTGATGTCATGTTGTGTTGATGTCATATTGTGTTGATGTCATGTTGTGTTGTTGTCATGTTGATGTGTTGCTACCATGTATTGTTGATGTCATGTTGTGTTGTCATGTTGATGTGTTGCTACCATGTTATGTTGTTGTCATGTTGTGTTGTCATGTTGATGTGTTGCTACCATGTTATGTTGTTGTCATGTTGATGTGTTGCTACCATGTTAAATTGATGTCATGTTATGTTGTTGTCATGTTGATGTGTTGCTACCATGTTGTGTTGATGTCATGTTGTGTTGTTGTCATGTTGATGTGTTGTTACCATGTTGTGTTGCTACCATGTTATGTTGCTGTCATGTTGATGTGTTGTTACCATGTTGTGTTGTTGTCATGTTGATGTGTTGCTACCATGTTGTGTTGCTACCATGTTATGTTGTTGTCATGTTGATGTGTTGTTACCATGTTATGTTGTTGTCATGTTGATGTGTTCCTACCATGTTGTGTTGATGTCATGTTGTGTTGTTGTCATGTTGATGTGTTGCTACCATGTTGTGTTGATGTCATGTTGATGTGTTGTTAACATGTTGTGTTGTTGTCATGTTGATGTGTTTCTACCATGTTATGTTGATGTCGTGTTGTTGTCATGTTGTGTGGTTGTCATGTTGTGTTTTTGTCATGTTGTGTTGTGTTGATGTCATGTTGTGTTGATGTCATGTTGTTGTCATGTTGTGTTGATGTCATGTTGTGTTGTTGTCATGTTGTGTTGATGTCATGTTGTGTTGTTGTCATGTTGATGTGTTGTTGTCATGTTGTGTTGTTGATGTGTTGCTACCATGTTGTGTTGATGTCATGTTGTGTTGTTGTCATGTTGTGTTGATGTCATGTTGATGTGTTGTTACCATGTTATGTTGATGTCATGTTGATGTGTTTCTACCATGTTGTGTTGATGTCATGTTTTGTTGCTACCATGTTATGTTGATGTCATGTTGATGTGTTGTTACCATGTTATGTTGTTGTCATGTTGTGTTGTTGCTACCATGTTGTGTTGATGTCATGTTGTGTTGTTGTCATGTTGATGTGTTGCTTCCATGTTGTGTTGTTGTCATGTTGTGTTGATGTCATGTTGTGTTGTTGTCATGTTGATGTGTTGCTACCATGTATTGTTGATGTCATGTTGTGTTGATGCCATGTTGTGTTGATGTCATGTTGTGTTGTTGTCATGTTAATGTGTTGCTACCATGTATTGTTGATGTCATGTTGTGTTGATGTCATGTTGTGTTGATGTCATGTTATGTTGTTGTCATGTTGATGTGTTGCTACCATGTATTGTTGATGTCATGTTGTGTTGTTGTCATGTTGATGTGTTGCTACCATGTTATGTTGTTGTCATGTTGTGTTGTCATGTTGATGTGTTGCTACCATGTTATGTTGTTGTCATGTTGATGTGTTGCTACCATGTTGTGTTGATGTCATGTTGTGTTGTTGTCATGTTGATGTGTTTCTACCATGTTGTGTTGATGTCATGTTTTGTTGCTACCATGTTATGTTGATGTCATGTTGATGTGTTGTTACCATGTTATGTTGTTGTCATGTTGTGTTGTTGCTACCATGTTGTGTTGATGTCATGTTGTGTTGTTGTCATGTTGATGTGTTGCTTCCATGTTGTGTTGTTGTCATGTTGTGTTGATGTCATGTTGTGTTGTTGTCATGTTGATGTGTTGCTACCATGTATTGTTGATGTCATGTTGTGTTGATGCCATGTTGTGTTGATGTCATGTTGTGTTGTTGTCATGTTAATGTGTTGCTACCATGTATTGTTGATGTCATGTTGTGTTGATGTCATGTTGTGTTGATGTCATGTTGTGTTGATGTCATGTTATGTTGTTGTCATGTTGATGTGTTGCTACCATGTATTGTTGATGTCATGTTGTGTTGATGTCATGTATTGTTGATGTCATGTTGTGTTGATGTCATGTTGTGTTGATGTCATGTTGTGTTGTTGTCATGTTGATGTGTTGCTATCATGTTATGTTGTTGTCATGTTGATGTGTTGCTACCATGTTATGTTGTTGTCATGTTGATGTGTTGCTACCATGTATTGTTGATGTCATGTTGTGTTGATGTCATGTTGTGTTGATGTCATGTTGTGTTGATGTCATGTTATGTTGTTGTCATGTTGATGTGTTGCTACCATGTATTGTTGATGTCATGTTGTGTTGATGTCATGTATTGTTGATGTCATGTTGTGTTGATGTCATGTTGTGTTGATGTCATGTTGTGTTGTTGTCATGTTGATGTGTTGTTACCATGTTGTGTTGCTACCATGTTATGTTGCTGTCATGTTGATGTGTTGTTACCATGTTGTGTTGTTGTCATGTTGATGTGTTGCTACCATGTTGTGTTGCTACCATGTTATGTTGTTGTCATGTTGATGTGTTGTTGTCATGTTGATGTGTTGCTACCATGTTGTGTTGATGTCATGTTGTGTTGTGTTGTTGTCATGTTGATGTGTTGCTACCATGTTGTGTTGATGTCATGTTGATGTGTTGTTACCATGTTATGTTGTTGTCATGTTGATGTGCTGCTACCATGTTATGTTGATGTCATGTTGTGTTGTTGTCATGTTGATGTGTTTCTACCATGTTATGTTGATGTCGTGTTGTTGTCATGTTATGTTGTTGTCATGTTGTGTTGTTGTCATGTTGTGTTGATGTCATGTTGTGTTGATGTCATGTTGTGTTGATGTCATGTTGTGTTGTTGTCATGTTGTGTTGATGTCATGTTGTGTTGTGTTGTTGTCATGTTGTGTTGCTACCATGTTGTGTTGATGTCATGTTGTGTTGTTGTCATGTTGATGTGTTGTTGTCATGTTGTGTTGTTGATGTGTTGCTACCATGTTGTGTTGATGTCATGTTGTGTTGTTGTCATGTTGTGTTGTTGTCATGTTGATGTGTTGTTACCATGTTATGTTGTTGTCATGTTGATGTGTTTCTACCATGTTGTGTTGATGTCATGTTTTGTTGCTACCATGTTATGTTGATGTCATGTTGATGTGTTTCTACCATGTTGTGTTGATGTCATGTTGTGTTGTTGTCATGTTGTGTTGTTGTCATGTTGATGTGTTGTTACCATGTTATGTTGATGTCATGTTGATGTGTTTCTACCATGTTGTGTTGATGTCATGTTGTGTTGTGTTGATGTCATGTTTTGTTGCTACCATGTTATGATGATGTCATGTTGATGTGTTGTTACCATGTTATGTTGTTGTCATGTTGTGTTGTTGCTACCATGTTGTGTTGATGTCATGTTGAGTTGTTGTCATGTTGATGTGTTGCTACCATGTTATGTTGTTGTCATGTTGTTGTCATGTTGTGTTGTTGTCATGTTGTGTTGTTGTCATGTTGTGTCGATGTCATGTTATGTTGTTGTCATGTTGTGTCGATGTCATGTTGATGTGTTGCTACCATGTTATGTTGTTGTCATGTTGTTGTCATGTTGTGTTGTTGTCATGTTGTGTTGTTGTCATGTTGTGTCGATGTCATGTTATGTTGTTGTCATGTTGTGTTGTTGTCATGTTGTGTCGATGTCATGTTGTGTTGATGTCATGTTGTGTTGTTGTCATGTTGTGTTGTTGTCATGTTGTGTTGTTGTCATGTTGTGTCGATGTCATGTTGTGTTGATGTCATGTTGTGTTGCTACCATGTTGTGTTTATGTCATGTTGTGTTGTTGTCATGTTGATGTGTTGCTACCATGTTATGTTGTTGTCATGTTGTTGTCATGTTGTGTTGTTGTCATGTTGTGTTGTTGTCATGTTGTGTCGATGTCATGTTGTGTTGTTGTCATGTTGTGTTGTTGTCATGTTGTGTCGATGTTATGTTGTGTTGATGTCATGTTGTGTTGCTACCATTTTGTGTTGATGTCATGTTGTGTTGTTGTCATGTTGATGTGTTGCTACCATGTTGTGTTGATGTCGTGTTGTTGTCATGTTGTGTTGATGTCATGTTGTGTTGCTACCATGTTTTGTTGTTTGCATGTTGTGTTGTGTTGCTGCCATGTTGTGTTGTCTTAGGTCTCTCTTTATGTAGTGTTGTGTTGTCTTAGGTCTCTCTTTATGTAGTGTTGTGGTGTCTTAGGTCTCTCTTTATGTAGTGTTGTGGTGTCGTAGGTCTCTCTTTATGTAGTGTTGTGTTGTCTTAGGTCTCTCTTTATGTAGTGTTGTGGTGTCTTAGGTCTCTCTTTATGTAGTGTTGTGGTGTCTTAGGTCTCTCTTTATGTAGTGTTGTGTTGTCTTAGGTCTCTCTTTATGTAGTGTTGTGTTGTCTTAGGTCTCTCTTTATGTAGTGTTGTGTTGTCTTAGGTCTCTCTTTATGTAGTGTTGTGTTGTCTTAGGTCTCTCTTTATGTAGTGTTGTGTTGTCTTAGGTCTCTCTTTATGTAGTGTTGTGTTGTCTTAGGTCTCTCTTTATGTAGTGTTGTGGTGTCTTAGGTCTCTCTTTATGTAGTGTTGTGGTGTCTTAGGTCTCTCTTTATGTAGTGTTGTGGTGTCTTAGGTCTCTCTTTATGTAGTGTTGTGTTGTCTTAGGTCTCTCTTTATGTAGTGTTGTGGTGTCTTAGGTCTCTCTTTATGTAGTGTTGTGTTGTCTTAGGTCTCTCTTTATGTAGTGTTGTGTTGTCTTAGGTCTCTCTTTATGTAGTGTTGTGTTGTCTTAGGTCTCTCTTTATGTAGTGTTGTGTTGTCTTAGGTCTCTCTTTATGTAGTGTTGTGTTGTCTTAGGTCTCTCTTTATGTAGTGTTGTGTTGTCTTAGGTCTCTTTATGTAGTGTTGTGGTGTCTTAGGTCTCTCTTTATGTAGTGTTGTGGTGTCTTAGGTCTCTCTTTATGTAGTGTTGTGGTGTCTTAGGTCTCTCTTTATGTAGTGTTGTGGTGTCTTAGGTCTCTCTTTATGTAGTGTTGTGGTGTCTTAGGTCTCTCTTTATGTAGTGTTGTGGTGTCTCTCTTGTTGTGATGTGTGTTTAGTTTTACAATTTTATTTTTAATCCCAGCCCCCGTCCCCGCAGGAGACTTTATGCCTCTTGGTAGGCCGTCATTGTAAATACGAATTTATTCTTAATTGACTTGCCTAGTTAAATAAAGGTTAAATAAATAAATACAAATTGTAATAAATAAAACATGTTTATGAATGCCATGGCCAATTTATCAGTGAGACTTCAGTAAATTGCCACGTTCATGATTTCCTGCTGTGCATTCATACAATCCTCGCTAGCGTCATGCTGCTATAATCCCATTATTGTGTTTTTAGGGGAAAGGAGGATACCTAGTCAGTTGTACAACTGAATGCATTCAACTGAAATGTGTCTTCCGCATTTAACCCAACACCTCTGAATCAGAGAGGTGCTGTGGGGGGCTGCCTTAATCGACATCCACGTCTTCGGCGCCCCGGGGAACAGTGGGTTAATTGCGTTGCTCAGGGGGCAGAACGGCAGATAGATTTTTACCTTGTCAGCTCAGGGATTCGATCCAGCAAACTTTCAGTTACTGGCTCAACGCTCTAACCACTAGGCTACCTGCCGACCACCCTCGTACAATCTTCACCAGCGTCATGCTGGTATATCTCAAAGCATAAATGATTGTTTGTCTTAACACTGGTGAATTTCACACAATGACACTAGAGCTAACATTAACATACACACTGGTGTAGGGTAAGGCCTAGTTGGAAACGCCCGTAACAACCCAATTTCTCTTCTCTGTTTCTCACCATTTTGGATGGAGAAGATCAACCCAAGGTTATTTAGCCTATTATAACCCACGCTGACTCCCTCCTGTTCTCGTGTGAGTGTCCGTTTTGTATTCTGCACAGGGACTCTACCTTGGGGCCAAGTGACCATGGTGACATTGCAGATGTTGGTGACAACAGTCGGGGAAATTAGCTTGTTTCTGACACCAGTTGGACCACGTCTTGTCGTATTCCTTCCTGTCTACATTTCTACAGTGGCCTAATAGACGGGTTAGCTGACAATAGACGGGGTTTAGCTAGCTAGCCAACAACTGTAACAATTTATTGTGCAAATGTGTGCACAATATAGTTTACGATGTTGCCAACGATCTAAGCCACATTTTGGTTTTGTTGCTAAACAACCAACCCGTCTGTGAGCAGAGACCTCACGTTATATCAGAGACCAAATTACACTTTTTTCTATGGTGGCGTAGTCTGGCAGGATGTGACATGTCTGGCACACACACACACATTCTTTGGGGACACCTGATAGCTAGCTTCAACAGTGATAGGTGCTTCTACACCTGCATTGCTTGCTGTTTGGGGGTTTTAGGCTGGGTTTCTGTACAGCACTTTGAGATATCAGCTGATTGTAAGAAGGGCTATATAAATACATTTGATTTGATTTGATTTGATAGGTGGGCCATTCGTTATTTCCCCCACTGTGACAATTATTTCACACATTAAATTCCTCAATCTGTTCATTGCTGTCATGCAATTTAATCTTGAAAATAAAACTTAATGGGGAACCATAAAACTTAACAGAAGTAATTGGACATTCTGTTTTCTGTTCAAATGAATGTCGGACGGACTGTAAATCCCAACGGTCTGATTTCTGCTCTGATGACAATTGGCAACATAACTGTCACAGTTATTTCATCATCCAGGCTCCTTCACAGCGACTCATTCATACGCATGAGAGTCCTAATTATTATTTTATTGATATTACGGATTTTGATGGCTCTGAGAAGTCCCTTTTTCCCACAGAGATTAAACATCAATAGAACTGACCCCCCCCCCAGCATCCTTGTGTGACACATTTGAATGTGGGTTAAAAGGGAAATTTAAAAAATTGCCCCCACCTACCAGAGTCTTCCTTGCTAGCTAGCCTGCCTGCCAAACACCTGTCCTCACCATTGTTAACAGAACTTCAGGAAAACAGTGTCCGACATGTGGAGGACGAAGGACACCGTCTACCGATGTACAGCTAGCTAGCTATCCAACGTTATTGTGCATTTAACGCCACCTACTGTACTGGAGCGCCTCCGCCTGTACTAAACATAAAAATGGACCAAGAGAAGTATAAAGATGGAGGAAAGCCCCGAATTGCGGATCGCAATTGCACCCTTCTCAAGCTGGCAAAACGCATGCGCAACGTCCCCAAAGGACAGAATGCACACAACTAATGACGCCCGGGGGAGCACTGCACATCATTCTCGCTGCCATTTCAAAAGTAGAGATTGTGAATTCAGACCGAGGTGTCAGGTTTTCATCACGGATCTCTCTGTACTTTGCTCCGTTCATCTTTCCCTCGATCCTGACTAGACTCCCAGTCCCTGCCGCTGAAAAACACCCACACATCATGAGAAAATACTTCTGTGACACATATACAACAGTGCCTTCAAAAAGCTTGACTTTTTCCACATTTTGTTGTGTTAGAGCCATGAATTTAAAATGGATTCAATTTTGATTTTGTTTCACTGATCTACAAAAAAAAATAAAAACATAAAGTCAAAAAATATTTTATTGACAAATTCATCAAAAATGAAAAGCTGAAATGTCTTGCGTCAATAAGTATTCAACCCCTTCGTAATGGCAAGCCTAAATAACGGTTAAAGGTGACAGGCAAAGGACTCCAAAACAAAATAAACGAGCACAAAGTAATAACACTAATTTCCACTTTTTTTGTGAAGATGTCATTTTCTGACCATAGAATGTAAGGATGACATCATTTGAGGACAAAAAGAAAATAGCAATGGCTTACTGCAAGGAGCACACGCTACAGACCTGGCTTACTGCAAGGAGCACACTCTACAGACCTGGCTTACTGCAAGGAGCACACACTACAGACCTGGCTTACTGCAAGGAGCACACGCTACAGACCTGGCTTACTGCAAGGAGCACACGCTACAGACCTGGCTTACTGCAAGGAGCACACGCTACAGACCTGGCTTACCGCAAGGAGCACACGCTACAGACCTGGCTTACCGCAAGGAGCACACTCTACAGTCCTGGCTTATTGCAAGGAGCACACGCTACAGACCTGGCTTACCGCAAGGAGCACACGCTACAGACCTGGCTTACCGCAAGGAGCACACGCTACAGACCTGGCTTACCGCAAGGAGCACACGCTACAGACCTGGCTTACCGCAAGGAGCACACGCTACAGACCTGGCTTACCGCAAGGAGCACACACTACAGACCTGGCTTACCGCAAGGAGCACACGCTACAGACCTGGCTTACCGCAAGGAGCACACGCTACAGACCTGGCTTACTGCAAGGAGCACACGCTACAGACCTGGCTTACTGCAAGGAGCACACGCTACAGACCTGGCTTACTGCAAGGAGCACACGCTACAGACCTGGCTTACTGCAAGGAGCACATGTCTGACATGATTTGAGAAGACACTTGTAAATCTGGGTAATAAACATGTATGTAAATAATGATTAGGAGATATGGTCTAGCTAGCTAACTAACATACTGTATCAAGGATTTTTTTAAATCTACACTGACCAAAATATTATTGTAGACCTTTTTATGATGTATTTAGCTGTTGAATAAAGAAAAGTTTGGAAAAACAGGGAAACTTTTGCCTGTCACCTTTAACGTCAGTCTCTTCATAAGGCGATCCTATAGGCAGCTTCCTCACATCAATTCCTGGTTAGTAAGAGATTTGAATTACGTAGCTAATTACACGTGAGTAATTCTGTAACCATGTGTTAATAACCACTGGCTAATTAGGAATAGGTTCTAGGCTACTTTATAAAAGTTGAGGTAAACAATCAGGAAGTTAAAATATGCTAGATATGAGTCTGAATAAGTTGTGATTACTTGATAACAATTCGGCACAACAACATGGTGAAGAAAATACAGCTGTACCCAAAGCATAAACCCACCAATCTATCCACAGTATTAACCCACCAACCTATCCACAGTATTAACCCACTAACCTATCCACAGTATTAACCCACCAACCTATCCACAGCATTAACCCACCAACCTACACACAGTATTAACCCACCAACCTATCCACAGCATAAACCCACCAATCTATCCACAGTATTAACCCACCAACCTATCCACAGCATAAACCCACCAATCTATCCACAGTATTAACCCACCAACCTATCCACAGTATAAACCCACCAATCTATCCACAGTATTAACCCACCAACCTATCCACAGTATTAACCCACCAATCTATCCACAGTATTAACCCACCAATCTATCCACAGCATTAACCCACCAACCTATCCACAGTATTAACCCACCAACCTATCCACAGCATTAACCCACCAACCTATCCACAGTATAAACCCACCAACCTATCCACGGTGTTAACCCACCAACCTATCCACAGTATTAACCCACCAACCTATCCACAGCATTAACCCACCAACCTATCCACAGCATAAACCCACTAATCTATCCACAGCATAAACCCACCAATCTATCCACAGCATAAACCCACCAATCTATCCACAGTATAAACCCACCAATCTATCCACAGTATAAACCCACCAATCTATCCACAGTATAAACCCACCAATCTATCCACAGTATAAACCCACCAATCTATCCACAGTATAAACCCACCAATCTATCCACAGCATAAACCCACCAATCTATCCACAGCATAAACCCACCAATCTATCCACAGTATAAACCCACCAATCTATCCACAGTATAAACCCACCAATCTATCCACAGTATTAACCCACCAACCTATCCACAGCATAAACCCACCAATCTATCCACAGCACAAACCCACCAATCTATCCACAGTATAAACCCACCAACCTATCCACAGTATTAACCCACCAACCTATCCACAGCATAAACCCACCAATCTATCCACAGTATAAACACACCAATCTATCCACAGTATTAACCCACCAACCTATCCACAGTATTAACCCACCAATCTATCCACAGCATTAACCCACCAACCTATCCACAGCATTAACCCACCAACCTATCTACAGCATTAACCCACCAACCTATCCACAGCATTAACCCACTAACCTATCCACAGCATTAACCCACCAACCTATCCACAGCATTAACCCACCAACCTATCTACAGCATTAACCCACCAACCTATCCACAGCATTAACCCACTAACCTATCCACAGCATTAACCCACCAACCTATCCACAGCATTAACCCACCAACCTATCCACAGCATTAACCCACCAACCTATCCACAGTACTAACCCCACCAACCTATCTACAGCATTAACCCACCAACCTATCCACAGTACTAACCCACCAACCTATCCACAGCATTAACCCACCAACCTATCCACAACATTAACCCACTAACCTATCCACAGTATTAACCCACCAACCTATCCACAGTACTAACCCACCAACCTATCTACAGCATTAACCCACCAACCTATCCACAGTACCAACCCACCAACTTATCCACAGCATTAACCCACCAACCTATCCATAGCATTAACCCACTAACCTCTCCACAGTGACAGCAAGGACAATGTCCCCGTGTGCAGTTGGGATATGATATTTTGACGCAAGTGATTGAGAGAGGATTGCTAGAAAACAGGTCATTAAAAACAAGAAACAAACATATTATATATTCACTTACTTCCACTGACCAAAAACATGTCGCTGGCGAAGAGCAACAGGACCACACAGTTCACTAACACCAGCAGACAAGACATGGCTTCGTGTTTTATTCTTCTCAGATCTATATATCAAAATGTATAGATGTCAGATCTTCAAGTACCCACTTGCAGGCTACTTTATGCGTTCAATTCATAAGCACATTGGAAGAAGAAGAAAAAATATTTCCCGAATCATCACTTATTATCCAGGCGAGCGTTGAAACCGTTGAGTCGAAGTATTCAGAGTAGATCAATTAACTTCAGGTATGTGACAAAAGAGATCATATTGACGAACATTTTGTCAACACGTCCCGGTACATTCATGTCCACAATAATCCCATATTTATTCGTTAACCATCACACCGATATTTAAGACTTCTCTCCTTTCTCCAAACCGCGGTACACAAATTGAATCTGACCACGTTCGATCTAATCTAAGGATTTTAAAGGAGGCTTCTTCTAAATCGAAAACCACAATGTCTCTTTCAAGTGTGATTCTCCTATGGTGTGAGTTCGTCGTGCATCGTGGTCAGTGTATAGGCTGCAGGTAACCTGTGAATGGACACGTTGAGAAGGACCAGCAACACGGACAGCGCTCTGGGAACTATAGACAGACACGCGCCTTGGCATCAGGCAGCGCACCTCTCTCTTTCTCTCTCTTTCTCTCTCTGGTGGTCAGCTCTGCTTTCTGATTATTTATTCATGTCGATCTGTCATTCTGCAGTGCCTCTCTCTCTCTCTCTCTCTCTCTCTCTCTCTCTCTCTCTCTCCGTCTCCCTCTCTCTCTCTCCGTCTCTCTCTCTCTCTCTCTCTCCGTCTCTCTCTCTCTCTCTCTCTCTCTCTCCGTCTCTCCGTCTCTCTCTCTCTCTCTCTCTATGCTTCAACGGAATTCTAAAGAACACAGCCTTTTTTTATATAGGCATTTGGCACAACAATGTACAATTGGAGCATGTGTTTAATTCGAGATTATAGTAATTAACGTTCTATATCGGAAGTGAGTGATTTTATCGATCTTGCTGTTTAATAATGCGCGCTCGCTCACAGCAAATGAAACCGTGTTCAACGCAATAACGATTTACCGAGACACTTGTAGGACAGCGATAGGCGATATCCTAATATTCACAGTTTTTTTTTAGAACTACAGAGCGAACATTTTGACTATCACGTGTGAACGTAGTAACCTGTTTCCTGTTTCTCTCCCTCGAGCCATAGTTTGTATTTATTTATGCAAAAATCCTCCTCTACGCATAGAATTACATCGTTCATGTGCAATTCGGGGCTGTATAGTCCTCACTACAAACTATACACAAACCTCCACCTGTTATAGCGTTGTTGAAATTATTGGCAATGATTCCATTCAAGAATCATACATATTGTATGTAGTCTCTGACAGATCCACAGCCATGCATTTATATATATGTCTCTGGCCAGACACGAATATATATGGCTCTGGCCAGACACAAATATATATGGCTCTAGCCAGACACGAATATATATGGCTCTGGCCAGACACGAATATATATGGCTCTGGCCAGACACAAATATATATGGCTCTGGCCAGACACGAATATATGGCTCTGGCCAGACACAAATATAGCTCTGGCCAGACACGAATATATATGGCTCTGGCCAGACACAAATATATATGGCTCTGGCCAGACACGAATATATATGGCTCTGGCCAGACACGAATATATATGCTACCAGACACAAATATATAGGCTCTGTCCAGACACGAATATATATGGCTCTGGCCAGACACGAATATATATGGCTCTGGCCAGACACGAATATATATGGCTCTGGCCAGACACGAATATATATGGCTCTGGCCAGACACTAAATATATGGCTCTGGCCAGAACACGAATATATATGGCTCTGGCCAGACACAAATATATATGGCTCTGGCCAGACACAAATATGGCTCTGGCGAATATATGGCTCTGCGAACACGAATATATAGGCTCTGGCCAGAAACAAACTCTATATATGGCTTCTGGCCAGACACGAATATATATGGCTCTGGCCACACAC
>NW_025547094.1:0-10367 GCF_905237065.1 Salmo salar | reverse complement strand
GGCTGTCTGTATAGCTGGGGGGGCTGTCTGTATAGCTGGGGGGCTGTCTGCATAGCTGGGGGGGCTGTCTGTATAGCTGGGGGGGCTGTCTGTATAGCTGGGGGCTGTCTGTATAGCTGGGGGGGCTGTCTGTATAGCTGGGGGGCTGTCTGTATAGCTGGTGGGGGCTGTCTGTAAGCTGGGGGGGCTGTCTGTATAGCTGGGGGGCTGTCTGTATAGCTGGGGAGCTGTCTGTATAGCTGGGGGGCTGTCTGTATAGCTGGGGGGGCTGTCTGTATAGCTGGGGAGATGTTCTGGATGTACGGTTGTCGAAGTGGTGAGGATTTTGGTTATTGTGAAGTGTGATGTTGTTTTGTACCGTGGGGTTTTTAATGGAATGAAGATGTATCATTAAATAAAGACAAAAAGTCTCTCTCTCTCTTCATCCCCCTCTTCCTCCCTGCCTTCATACTCCTCACCTTTCATCTTAGCTCCCCATTAATTATTAGTGAGGATATCATAGCGTTGGTTATCGCCTCATTTAACAGCGTATGCATGACCTAACAGCACGCCACCGCTCCACGCCACCGCTCCACGCCACCGCTCCACGCCGCCACACCAGGTCAGGGTCTGTCTGTCTGTCTGTCTGTCTGTCTGTCTGTCTGTCTGTCTGTCTGTCTGTCTGTCTGTCTGTCTGTCTGTCTGTCTGTCTGTCTGTCTGTCTGTCTGTCTGTCTGTCTGTCTGTCTGTCTGTCTGTCTGTCTGCCACCGTCAAAGAGCCAGATAGACACACTACCATCTGTAGCACACACACACACACACACCAATCCCCCGTCGCCCCCCTGTCTGTCTGTTAGACCCTCCACCCATCACTACTAAGAGCTAGAGGACCAGAGTCTTATTAAACTACTACAGGTGTAGGATCTTCATTTGAACCCCACTGTTGCATGAGAACTTTCCTGCAATGCAAGACATTTTAAACTTGTAAGTGCGTTTGAGGTTTTAAAAAGGTTTCTGAAGTTTGGAAGTTAATTTCCACTTTAATATTTCAGACTTGATTTTCCCTTCATTCACATTTCCTGTTGCTACAGGATTATTTTCCTGCTGTAGGATACTGGCTCAAATGAAGATTCTACATCTGTAAACGGTGTTTTGGGACAAAGCTACAGGCTATTACAGTGCAATCACAAGAGACCTGTATATGAGGAGACTACATGTATAAGTACTTATATTATATAGTTAATAAAGAATGTTGTGAAAAGAAACTGGACCATTTTTACAGTCTAAATCAATAGAAAATAATGAATTGACCAGCGAGTCATCTGTCCATCCATACACAATACACACACACACACACACACACACACACACACACACACACACACACACACACACACACACACACACACACACACACACACACACACACACACACACACACACACACACACAACATCCATACGCAATACACACACATATGCTCTCTCTCTCTCTCTCTCTCTCTCTCTCTCTCTCTCTCTCTCTACACTCTCTCTACACTTTTCCCCTAAAAACATCCACAAGCTCAGATGTTCAACAGTTGTTCCATCCCTGAGCCCAACTCAAGACCTGATGTGTGAATGCATATAGAGTTGTTTGCTGTTTGAGAAGGCATGCAACATTTAGCAAGAATGGGCAGATTTGAATAAACAATGTCTAGTCCTCGCTCAGATACCCTGAAACACACACACACACACACACACACACACACACACACACACACACACACACACACATGGTCCCCCGTTGTCGCCATTTTGCTAAGCATCTCTGACCAGACATACATTTGGATTATTTTGTGCCACCAGGGCCACAATAATATGCCCCCCCCCGTGAATGTCTGAGTGTGACCCCTCCCATGGGTTACTGCAGCCAGTGATATGCCCCCCCTGTGAATGTCTGAGTGTGACCCCCCCTCCCCATGGGTTACTGCAGCCAGTGATATGCCCCCCCCGTGAATGTCTGAGTGTGACCCCCTCCCCATGGGTTACTGCAGCCAGTGATATGCCCCCCCGTGAATGTCTGAGTGTGACCCCCCTCCCCATGGGTTACTGCAGCCAGTGATGCCAGCACTGCCACTGCCTGGGTGGGGAGATTCCCACCTGCTAGTTACAAGGTCGTCAAGGTTTCTCATTCGCATCTCTGAGAAATTCCATGTGTATATTATGCTCACCCACTCAGGGGCTTTGGCTCTGTTGGACCAACCCTGCCAGACAGGCTCAGAACCACTGTTGGACCAACCAGGCTCAGAACCACTGTTGGACCAACCAGGCTCAGAACCACTGTTGGACCAACCCTGTCAGGCAGGCTCAGAATCTAGAGGGGCGGTTGCTGCATTAGTGGGTCTCTGACCACATTCATCTTTCTGTCTTGGCTGCATATAGGTTACATACAGTAGGTCTATAAAACAGATAAGGACTTCTCCTTAGTGTGTAGTCAGTCTACATACAGTAGGTCTATAAAACAGATAAGGACTTCTCCTTAGTGTATAGTCTACTTACAGTAGGTCTATAAAACAGATAAGGACTTCTCCTTAGTGTATAGTCTACATACAGTAGGTCTATAAAACAGATAAGGACTTCTCCTTAGTGTATAGTCTACTTAAAGTAGGTCTATAAAACAGATAAGGACACTCTCCTTAGTGCATAGTCAGTCTACTTACAGTAGGTCTATAAAACAGATAAGGACTTCTCCTTAGTGTATAGTCAGTCTACTTACAGTAGGTCTATAAAACAGATAAGGACTTCTCCTTAGTGTGTAGTCAGTCTACATACAGTAGGTCTATAAAACAGATGAGGACTTCTCCTTAGTGTGTAGTCAGTCTACTTACAGTAGGTCTATAAAACAGATGAGGACTTCTCCTTAGTGTATAGTCAGTCTACATACAGTAGGTCTATAAAACAGATAAGGACTTCTCCTTAGTGTATAGTCAGTCTACTTACAGTAGGTCTATAAAACAGATGAGGACACTCTCCTTAGTGTATAGTCAGTCTACATACAGTAGGTCTATAAAACAGATCAGGACTTCTCCTTAGTGTATAGTCTACTTACAGTAGGTCTATAAAACAGATAAGGACTTCTCCTTAGTGTATAGTCAGTCTACTTACAGTAGGTCTATAAAACAGATGAGGACTTCTCCTTAGTGTATAGTCAGTCTACTTACAGTAGGTCTATAAAACAGATGAGGACTTCTCCTTAGTGTATAGTCAGTCTACTTACAGTAGGTCTATAAAACGGATCAGGACTTCTCCTTAGTGTATAGTCTACTTACAGTAGGTCTATAAAACAGATGAGGACTTCTCCTTAGTGTATAGTCTACATACAGTAGGTCTATAAAACAGATAAGGACTTCTCGTTAGTGTATAGTCTACATACAGTAGGTCTATAAAACAGATAAGGACTTCTCCTTAGTGTATAGTCTACTTACAGTAGGTCTATAAAACAGATAAGGACACTCTCCTTAGTGCATAGTCAGTCTACATACAGTAGGTCTATAAAACAGATAAGGACTTCTCCTTAGTGTATAGTCTACTTACAGTAGGTCTATAAAACAGATAAGGACTTCTCCTTAGTGTATAGTCAGTCTACATACAGTAGGTCTATAAAATAGATGAGGACTTCTCCTTAGTGTATAGTCAGTCTACTTACAGTAGGTCTATAAAACAGATAAGGACTTCTCCTTAGTGTATAGTCAGTCTACATACAGTAGGTCTATAAAACAGATGAGGACTTCTCCTTAGTGTATAGTCAGTCTACATACAGTAGGTCTATAAAACAGATAAGGACTTCTCCTTAGTGTATAGTCTACTTACAGTAGGTCTATAAAACAGATAAGGACACTCTCCTTAGTGCATAGTCAGTCTACTTACAGTAGGTCTATAAAACAGATAAGGACTTCTCCTTAGTGTATAGTCAGTCTACTTACAGTAGGTCTATAAAACAGATAAGGACTTCTCCTTAGTGTGTAGTCTACTTACAGTAGGTCTATAAAACAGATAAGGACTTCTCCTTAGTGTATAGTCAGTCTACTTACAGTAGGTCTATAAAACAGATGAGGACTTCTCCTTAGTGTGTAGTCTACTTACAGTAGGTCTATAAAACAGATAAGGACTTCTCCTTAGTGTGTAGTCAGTCTACATACAGTAGGTCTATAAAACAGATAAGGACACTCTCCTTAGTGCATAGTCAGTCTACTTACAGTAGGTCTATAAAACAGATGAGGACACTCTCCTTAGTGTATAGTCAGTCTACTTACAGTAGGTCTATAAAACAGATAAGGACTTCTCCTTAGTGTGTAGTCAGTCTACATACAGTAGGTCTATAAAACAGATGAGGACTTCTCCTTAGTGTATAGTCTACATACAGTAGGTCTATAAAGCAGATAAGGACTTCTCCTTAGTGTATAGTCAGTCTACTTACAGTAGGTCTATAAAACAGATGAGGACACTCTCCTTAGTGTATAGTCAGTCTACATACAGTAGGTCTATAAAACAGATCAGGACTTCTCCTTAGTGTATAGTCTACTTACAGTAGGTCTATAAAACAGATAAGGACTTCTCCTTAGTGTATAGTCAGTCTACTTACAGTAGGTCTATAAAACAGATGAGGACTTCTCCTTAGTGTATAGTCAGTCTACTTACAGTAGGTCTATAAAACAGATGAGGACTTCTCCTTAGTGTATAGTCAGTCTACTTACAGTAGGTCTATAAAACGGATCAGGACTTCTCCTTAGTGTATAGTCTACTTACAGTAGGTCTATAAAACAGATGAGGACTTCTCCTTAGTGTATAGTCTACATACAGTAGGTCTATAAAACAGATAAGGACTTCTCCTTAGTGTATAGTCTACATACAGTAGGTCTATAAAACAGATAAGGACTTCTCCTTAGTGTATAGTCTACTTACAGTAGGTCTATAAAACAGATGAGGACTTCTCCTTAGTGTATAGTCAGTCTACTTACAGTAGGTCTATAAAACAGATAAGGACTTCTCCTTAGTGTATAGTCAGTCTACATACAGTAGGTCTATAAAACAGATGAGGACTTCTCCTTAGTGTATAGTCAGTCTACTTACAGTAGGTCTATAAAACAGATGAGGACTTCTCCTTAGTGTATAGTCAGTCTACATACAGTAGGTCTATAAAACAGATAAGGACTTCTCCTTAGTGTATAGTCTACATACAGTAGGTCTATAAAACAGATAAGGACTTCTCCTTAGTGTGTAGTCTACTTACAGTAGGTCTATAAAACAGATAAGGACTTCTCCTTAGTGTATAGTCAGTCTACACTACAGTAGGTCTATAACACAGATAAGGACTTCTCCTTAGTGTATAGTCTACATACAGTAGGTCTATAAAACAGATAAGGACTTCTCCTTAGTGTATAGTCTACTTACAGTAGGTCTATAAAACAGATGAGGACTTCTCCTTAGTGTATAGTCAGTCTACATACAGTAGGTCTATAAAACAGATAAGGACTTCTCCTTAGTGTATAGTCAGTCTACTTACAGTAGGTCTATAAAACAGATAAGGACTTCTCCTTAGTGTATAGTCTACATACAGTAGGTCTATAAAACAGATAAGGGACTTCTCCCTTAGTGTATAGTCTACATACAGTAGGTCTATAAAACAGATAAGGACTTCTCCTTAGTGTATAGTCAGTCTACATACAGTAGGTCTATAAAACAGATAAGGACTTCTCCTTAGTGTATAGTCTACATACAGTAGGTCTATAAAACAGATAAAGACTTCTCCTTAGTGTATAGTCAGTCTACATACAGTAGGCCTATAAAACAGATAAGGACTTCTCCTTAGTGTATAGTCAGTCTACTTACAGTAGGTCTATAAAACGGATCAGGACTGCTCCTTAGTGTATAGTCAGTCTACTTACAGTAGGTCTATAAAACGGATCAGGACTTCTCCTTAGTGTATAGTCAGTCTACTTACAGTAGGTCCATAAAACAGATAAGGACTTCTCCTTAGTGTGTAGTCTACTTACAGTAGGTCTATAAAACAGATAAGGACTTCTCCTTAGTGTATAGTCAGTCTACTTACAGTAGGTCTATAAAACAGATGAGGACTTCTCCTTAGTGTGTAGTCTACTTACAGTAGGTCTATAAAACAGATAAGGACTTCTCCTTAGTGTGTAGTCAGTCTACATACAGTAGGTCTATAAAACAGATAAGGACACTCTCCTTAGTGCATAGTCAGTCTACTTACAGTAGGTCTATAAAACAGATGAGGACACTCTCCTTAGTGTATAGTCAGTCTACTTACAGTAGGTCTACTAAAACAGATAAGGACTTCTCCTTAGTGTGTAGTCAGTCTACATACAGTAGGTCTATAAAACAGATGAGGACTTCTCCTTAGTGTATAGTCTACATACAGTAGGTCTATAAAACAGATAAGGACTTCTCCTTAGTGTATAGTCAGTCTACTTACAGTAGGTCTATAAAACAGATGAGGACACTCTCCTTAGTGTATAGTCAGTCTACATACAGTAGGTCTATAAAACAGATCAGGACTTCTCCTTAGTGTATAGTCTACTTACAGTAGGTCTATAAAACAGATAAGGACTTCTCCTTAGTGTATAGTCAGTCTACTTACAGTAGGTCTATAAAACAGATGAGGACTTCTCCTTAGTGTATAGTCAGTCTACTTCCAGTAGGTCTATAAAACAGATGAGGACTTCTCCTTAGTGTATAGTCAGTCTACTTACAGTAGGTCTATAAAACGGATCAGGACTTCTCCTTAGTGTATAGTCTACTTACAGTAGGTCTATAAAACAGATGAGGACTTCTCCTTAGTGTATAGTCTACATACAGTAGGTCTATAAAACAGATAAGGACTTCTCCTTAGTGTATAGTCTACATACAGTAGGTCTATAAAACAGATAAGGACTTCTCCTTAGTGTATAGTCTACTTACAGTAGGTCTATAAAACAGATGAGGACTTCTCCTTAGTGTATAGTCAGTCTACTTACAGTAGGTCTATAAAACAGATAAGGACTTCTCCTTAGTGTATAGTCAGTCTACATACAGTAGGTCTATAAAACAGATGAGGACTTCTCCTTAGTGTATAGTCAGTCTACTTACAGTAGGTCTATAAAACAGATGAGGACTTCTCCCTTAGTGTATAGTCAGTCTACATACAGTAGGTCTATAAAACAGATAAGGACTTCTCCCTTAGTGTATAGTCTACATACAGTAGGTCTATAAAACAGATAAGGACTTCTCCTTAGTGTGTAGTCTACTTACAGTAGGTCTATAAAACAGATAAGGACTTCTCCTTAGTGTATAGTCAGTCTACATACAGTAGGTCTATAAAACAGATAAGGACTTCTCCTTAGTGTATAGTCTACATACAGTAGGTCTATAAAACAGATAAGGACTTCTCCTTAGTGTATAGTCTACTTACAGTAGGTCTATAAAACAGATGAGGACTTCTCCTTAGTGTATAGTCAGTCTACATACAGTAGGTCTATAAAACAGATAAGGACTTCTCCTTAGTGTATAGTCAGTCTACTTACAGTAGGTCTATAAAACAGATAAGGACTTCTCCCTTAGTGTATAGTCTACATACAGTAGGTCTATAAAACAGATAAGGACTTCTCCCTTAGTGTATAGTCTACATACAGTAGGTCTATAAAACAGATAAGGACTTCTCCTTAGTGTATAGTCAGTCTACATACAGTAGGTCTATAAAACAGATAAGGACTTCTCCTTAGTGTATAGTCTACATACAGTAGGTCTATAAAACAGATAAAGACTTCTCCTTAGTGTATAGTCAGTCTACATACAGTAGGCCTATAAAACAGATAAGGACTTCTCCTTAGTGTATAGTCAGTCTACTTACAGTAGGTCTATAAAACGGATCAGGACTGCTCCTTAGTGTATAGTCAGTCTACTTACAGTAGGTCTATAAAACGGATCAGGACTTCTCCTTAGTGTATAGTCAGTCTACTTACAGTAGGTCCATAAAACAGATAAGGACTTCTCCTTAGTGTGTAGTCTACTTACAGTAGGTCTATAAAACAGATAAGGACTTCTCCTTAGTGTATAGTCAGTCTACTTACAGTAGGTCTATAAAACAGATGAGGACTTCTCCTTAGTGTGTAGTCTACTTACAGTAGGTCTATAAAACAGATAAGGACTTCTCCCTTAGTGTGTAGTCAGTCTACATACAGTAGGTCTATAAAACAGATAAGGACACTCTCCTTAGTGCATAGTCAGTCTACTTACAGTAGGTCTATAAAACAGATGAGGACACTCTCCTTAGTGTATAGTCAGTCTACTTACAGTAGGTCTATAAAACAGATAAGGACTTCTCCTTAGTGTGTAGTCAGTCTACATACAGTAGGTCTATAAAACAGATGAGGACTTCTCCTTAGTGTATAGTCTACATACAGTAGGTCTATAAAACAGATAAGGACTTCTCCTTAGTGTATAGTCAGTCTACTTACAGTAGGTCTATAAAACAGATGAGGACACTCTCCTTAGTGTATAGTCAGTCTACATACAGTAGGTCTATAAAACAGATCAGGACTTCTCCTTAGTGTATAGTCTACTTACAGTAGGTCTATAAAACAGATAAGGACTTCTCCTTAGTGTATAGTCAGTCTACTTACAGTAGGTCTATAAAACAGATGAGGACTTCTCCTTAGTGTATAGTCAGTCTACTTACAGTAGGTCTATAAAACAGATGAGGACTTCTCCTTAGTGTATAGTCAGTCTACTTACAGTAGGTCTATAAAACGGATCAGGACTTCTCCTTAGTGTATAGTCTACTTACAGTAGGTCTATAAAACAGATGAGGACTTCTCCTTAGTGTATAGTCTACATACAGTAGGTCTATAAAACAGATAAGGACTTCTCCTTAGTGTATAGTCTACATACAGTAGGTCTATAAAACAGATAAGGACTTCTCCTTAGTGTATAGTCTACTTACAGTAGGTCTATAAAACAGATGAGGACTTCTCCTTAGTGTATAGTCAGTCTACTTACAGTAGGTCTATAAAACAGATAAGGACTTCTCCTTAGTGTATAGTCAGTCTACATACAGTAGGTCTATAAAACAGATGAGGACTTCTCCTTAGTGTATAGTCAGTCTACTTACAGTAGGTCTATAAAACAGATGAGGACTTCTCCTTAGTGTATAGTCAGTCTACATACAGTAGGTCTATAAAACAGATAAGGACTTCTCCTTAGTGTATAGTCTACATACAGTAGGTCTATAAAACAGATAAGGACTTCTCCTTAGTGTGTAGTCTACTTACAGTAGGTCTATAAAACAGATAAGGACTTCTCCTTAGTGTATAGTCAGTCTACATACAGTAGGTCTATAAAACAGATAAGGACTTCTCCTTAGTGTATAGTCTACATACAGTAGGTCTATAAAACAGATAAGGACTTCTCCTTAGTGTATAGTCTACTTACAGTAGGTCTATAAAACAGATGAGGACTTCTCCTTAGTGTATAGTCAGTCTACATACAGTAGGTCTATAAAACAGATAAGGACTTCTCCTTAGTGTATAGTCAGTCTACTTACAGTAGGTCTATAAAACAGATAAGGACTTCTCCTTAGTGTATAGTCTACATACAGTAGGTCTATAAAACAGATAAGGACTTCTCCTTAGTGTATAGTCTACATACAGTAGGTCTATAAAACAGATAAGGACTTCTCCTTAGTGTATAGTCAGTCTACATACAGTAGGTCTATAAAACAGATAAGGACTTCTCCTTAGTGTATAGTCTACATACAGTAGGTCTATAAAACAGATAAAGACTTCTCCTTAGTGTATAGTCAGTCTACATACAGTAGGCCTATAAAACAGATAAGGACTTCTCCTTAGTGTATAGTCAGTCTACTTACAGTAGGTCTATAAAACGGATCAGGACTGCTCCTTAGTGTATAGTCAGTCTACTTACAGTAGGTCTATAAAACGGATCAGGACTTCTCCTTAGTGTATAGTCAGTCTACTTACAGTAGGTCCATAAAACAGATAAGGACTTCTCCTTAGTGTGTAGTCTACTTACAGTAGGTCTATAAAACAGATAAGGACTTCTCCTTAGTGTATAGTCTACATACAGTAGGTCTATAAAACGGATCAGGACTTCTCCTTAGTGTATAGTCTACTTACAGTAGGTCTATAAAACAGATAAGGACTTCTCCTTAGTGTGTAGTCAGTCTACATACAGTAGGTCTATAAAACAGATAAGGACTTCTCCTTAGTGTATAGGTCACTCAGGTGGGTGTTTTGGGTACAGGGTTGGAGACCGTTCCATCATGATAGGACAATAAATAAATAAACTATATTTGTAATTTATTTTAAAATGTATATCCCATGTGAGGGG
>NW_025547093.1:47500-49573 GCF_905237065.1 Salmo salar | reverse complement strand
CCAGTGACTCAGCCTCTGTAAAAGGGTTAGAGGCAGAGAATCCCAGTGGAAAGAGGGGAACCGCAAGGCAGAGACAGCAAGGGCGTGTTCGCTGCTCCAGCCCTCCGCTCACCTTCACACCCTGGGCCAGACTATACTTAATCATAGGACCTACTGAAGAGATAAGTCTTCAGTAAAGACTTAAAGGTTGAGACTGAGTCTGCGCCTCTCACATTGGTAGGCAGACCATTCCATAAAAATGGAGCTCTATAGGAGAAAGCCCTACCTCCAGCCGCTTGCTTAGAAATTCTAGGGACAATTAGACTCTGCGTCTGTGACCGTAGCGCACGTGTAGGTATGTACGGCAGGACCAAATCGGAAAGATAGGTAGGAGCAAGCCCATGTAATGCTTTGTAGGTTAGCAGTAAAACCTTGAAATCAGCCCTTCCTTAACAGGAAGCCAGTGTAGGGAGGCTAACACTGGAGTAATATGATCAAATTTTTTGGTTCTAGTCAGGATTCTAGCAGCCGTATTTAGCACTAACTGAAGTTTATTTAGTGCTTTATCCGGGTAGCCGGAAAGTAGAGCATTGCAGTAGTCCAGCCTAGAAGTAACAAAAGCATGGATTAATTTTTCAGCGCCATTTTTGGACAGAAAATTTCTGATTTTTGCAATGTTACGTAGATGGAAAAAAAGCTGTCCTTGAAACAGTCTTGATATGTTCTTCAAAAGAGAGATCAGGGTCCAGAGTAACGCCGAGGTCCTTCACAGTTTTATTTGAGACGACTGTACAACCATCCAGATTAATTGTCAGATTCAACAGAAGATCTCTTTGTTTCTTGGGACCTAGAACAAGCATCTCTGTTTTGTCCGAGCTTAAAAGTAGAAAGTTTGCAGCCATCCACTTCTTTATGTCTGAAACACAGGCTTCTAGCGAGGGCAATTTTGGGGCTTCACCATGTTTCATTGAAATGTACAGCTGTGTGTCGCCTGCATAGCAGTGAAATTTAACATTATGTTTTCGAATGACATCCCCAAGAGGTAAAATATATAGTGAAAACAATAGTGGTCCTAAAACGGAACCTTGAGGAACACCGAAATTTACAATTGATTTGTCAGAGGACAAACCATTCACAGAGACAAACTGATATCTTTCCGACAGATAAGATCTAAACCAGGCCAGAACTTGTCCATGTAGACCAATTTGGGTTTCCAATCTCTCCAAAAGAATGTGGTGATCGATGGTATCAAAAGCGCACTAAGATCTAGGAGCACGAGGACAGATGCAGAGCCTCGGTCTGACGCCATTAAAAGGTCATTTACCACCTTCACAAGTGCAGTCTCAGTGCTATGATGGGGTCCAAAACCAGACTGAAGCGCTCGTAGACATTGTTTGTCTTCAGGAAGGCAGTCAGTTGCTGTGCAACAGCTTTTTCTAAAATTTTGGAGAGGAATGGAAGATTCGATATAGGCCGATAGTTTTTTATAATTTCTGGATCAAGATTCGGCTTTTTCAAGAGAGGCTTTATTACTGCCACTTTTAGTGAGCTTGGTACACATCCGTGGATAGAGAGCCGCTTATTATTTCAACATAGGAGGGCCAAGCACAGGAAGCAGCTCTTTCAGTAGTTTAGTTGGAATAGGGTCCAGTATGCAGCTTGAGGGTTTGGAGGCCATGATTATTTTCATCATTGCGCCAAGAGATATAGTACTAAAACACTTTAGTATCTCCCTTGATCCTAGGTCCTGGCAGAGTTGTGCAGACTCAGGACAATGGAGCTTTGGAGGAATACCCAGATTTAAAGAGGAGTCTGTAATTTGCTTTCTAATGATCATGATCTTTCCTCAAAGAAGTTCATAAATTTATTACTGCTGAAGTGAAAGCCATCCTCCATTTGCGAAGGCTGCTTTTTAGTTAGCTTTGCGACAGTATCAAAAAGAAATTTCGGATTGTTCTTATTTTCCTCAATTAGTTGGAAAAATAGGATGATCGAGCAGCAGTAAGGGCTCTTCGACACTGCACGGTACTGTCTTTCCAAGCTAGTCGGAAGACTTCCAGCTTGGTGTGGCGCCATTTCCGCTCCAATTTTCTG
>NW_025547093.1:17500-42500 GCF_905237065.1 Salmo salar | reverse complement strand
CCACAGACACACACACACACCATAGACACACACACACCACAGACACACACACACTACAGACACACACACACACACACACACACACCACAGACACACACACACACCATAGACACACACACACTACAGACACACACACACACACACCACAGACACACACACACACACACACACACACACACCACAGACACACACACACACCACAGACACACACACACACACACACACCACAGACACACACACACTACAGACACACACACACTACAGACACACACACACACACACACACACACACACACTATAGACACACACACCACAGACACACACACCATAGACACACACACACTACAGACACACACACACCACAGACACACACACACCACAGACACACACACACACAGACACACACACACACACACACACAAGACACACACACACCACAGACACACACACACACAGACACACACACAACAACACACACACCACAGACACACACACACTATAGACACACACACCATAGACACACACACACACCATAGACACACACACACACACACACACACACACCATAGACACACACACACACACACACCACAGACACACACACACACCACAGACACACACACACACACACTACAGACACACACACACCACAGACACACACACACACACCATAGACACACACACCACAGACACACACACACCACAGACACACACACACACCACAGACACACACACACCACAGACACACACACACACCACAGACACACACACACCACAGACACACACACACACACACACACACACTATAGACACACACACACCACAGACACACACACACCATAGACACACACACCACAGACACACACACACCACAGACACACACACACCACAGACACACACACCACAGACACACACACCACAGACACACACACACACTACAGACACACACACACCATAGACACACACACACCACAGACACACACACACTACAGACACACACACACACTACAGACACACACACCACAGACACACACACACCACAGACACACACACACACACACACTACAGACACACACTACAGACACACACACACACCACAGACACACACACACACACACACACACACACACACTACAGACACACACACACCACAGACACACACACTACAGACACACACACACACACACACACACACACCATAGACACACACACACAGACACACACACCACAGACACACACACACTACAGACACACACACACTATAGACACACACACCACAGACACACACACACTACAGACACACACACTACAGACACACACACACACACACACTACAGACACACACACACACCATAGACACACACACACACACACTACAGACACACACACACCACAGACACACACACACACACTACAGACACACACACCATAGACACACACACACACACACACACACACACACACACACACACACCACAGACACACACACACCATAGACACACACACACACCACAGACACACACACACAGACACACACACCATAGACACACACACCACAGACACACACACCATAGACACACACACCACAGACACACACACACACAGACACACACACACCACAGACACACACACACCATAGACACACACACCACAGACACACACACACACACACACACACACACACACACACCACAGACACACACACCACAGACACACACACACACACACACTACAGACACACACACACACCATAGACACACACACCATAGACACACACACACACACACCACAGACACACACACACCACAGACACACACACACACCAAGACACACACACCACAGACACACACACACACCATAGACACACACACCACAGACACACACACACATAGACACACACACTATAGACACACACACACACACTACAGACACACACACTATAGACACACACACTACAGACACACACACACCACAGACACACACACTACAGACACACACACACACACACAGACACACACACACCATAGACACACACACACACCACAGACACACACACCACAGACACACACACCACAGACACACACACACACACACAGACACACACACACACTACAGACACACACACACCACAGACACACACACACTATAGACACACACACTATAGACACACACACACACACTATAGACACACACACACACACACACACACACACACTACAGACACACACACTATAGACACACACACACACACACACACACACACACACACACCACAGACACACACACACACCATAGACACACACACTATAGACACACACACACACACACTATAGACACACACACACACTATAGACACACACACACTATAGACACACACACACTATAGACACACACACACTATAGACACACACACTACAGACACACACACACACACACACTATAGACACACACACACCACAGACACACACACTACAGACACACACACACACTATAGACACACACACACACCATAGACACACACACTATAGACACACACACTATAGACACACACACACACTATAGACACACACACACACCATAGACACACACACACTACAGACACACACACACATAGACACACACACACTACAGACACACACACACACACTATAGACACACACACACACCATAGACACACACACTATAGACACACACACACACATACACACACACACACACACACCACAGACACACACACACATAGACACACACACACACACACACACTACAGACACACACACTATAGACACACACACACTACAGACACACACACCACAGACACACACACACACACAGACACACACACACCACAGACACACACACATACACACACACACACTATAGACACACACACTATAGACACACACACTATAGACACACACACACTATAGACACACACACACACACTATAGACACACACACACTATAGACACACACACTACAGACACACACACACATAGACACACACACACACTACAGACACACACACTACAGACACACACACTACAGACACACACACCATAGACACACACACCATAGACACACACACACACTATAGACACACACACTATAGACACACACACACACTACAGACACACACACCAAGACACACACACTATAGACACACACACTACAGACACACACACCATAGACACACACACACACACACACACACACTATAGACACACACACCATAGACACACACACACTATAGACACACACACACCATAGACACACACACACACACTATAGACACACACACTATAGACACACACACACCACAGACACACACACCATAGACACACACACACTATAGACACACACACACACTATAGACACACACACACACACACACACACACACACACACACACACTATAGACACACACACACTACAGACACACACACACACACACACTATAGACACACACACACACACACACACACACACACACACACACACACACACACACTACAGACACACACACCATAGACACACACACCACAGACACACACACACCATAGACACACACACTATAGACACACACACACACACCATAGACACACACACACCATAGACACACACACTACAGACACACACACACTATAGACACACACACACACACCATAGACACACACACATAGACACACACACACTATAGACACACACACCATAGACACACACACACACACACTATAGACACACACACACTATAGACACACACACACACTATAGACACACACACTATAGACACACACACCACAGACACACACACACACACACACACACACTATAGACACACACACCACAGACACACACACACACTACAGACACACACACACCATAGACACACACACTATAGACACACACACACACTATAGACACACACACACTACAGACACACACACACACAGACACACACACACACACCATAGACACACACACACCACAGACACACACACCACAGACACACACACACTATAGACACACACACTACAGACACACACACTATAGACACACACACACCATAGACACACACACACACACCATAGACACACACACACTATAGACACACACACACCACAGACACACACACCATAGACACACACACCACAGACACACACACACACACACACACACACACACACACACACACACACTATAGACACACACACACACATAGACACACACACTACAGACACACACACACACAGACACACACACACACACACATAGACACACACACACACACTACAGACACACACACTACAGACACACACACACTATAGACACACACACTACAGACACACACACACTACAGACACACACACATACACACACACACACACACACACACTATAGACACACACACCATAGACACACACACACACACACACACACTACAGACACACACACCATAGACACACACACACCACAGACACACACACACACCATAGACACACACACACTATAGACACACACACACACTATAGACACACACACACACACTATAGACACACACACACTATAGACACACACACACCATAGACACACACACACACACACACACTATAGACACACACACTATAGACACACACACACCACAGACACACACACCATAGACACACACACACTATAGACACACACACACACTATAGACACACACACACACACACACACACACTACAGACACACACACACTACAGACACACACACACCATAGACACACACACACACACTATAGACACACACACACACCATAGACACACACACACTATAGACACACACACTATAGACACACACACACACACCATAGACACACACACACTATAGACACACACACACTATAGACACACACACACCACAGACACACACACACACTATAGACACACACACCATAGACACACACACACTATAGACACACACACACTATAGACACACACACACTATAGACACACACACTATAGACACACACACCATAGACACACACACACACACACACACTATAGACACACACACACACACTATAGACACACACACACACACACACACACACACACACTATAGACACACACACCATAGACACACACACACACACACACACACACCATAGACACACACACACACCATAGACACACACACACCATAGACACACACACACCATAGACACACACACACACACACTATAGACACACACACACTATAGACACACACACACACACTACAGACACACACACTATAGACACACACACACACCATAGACACACACACACTATAGACACACACACTACAGACACACACACACACACTATAGACACACACACCACAGACACACACACACACACACACACACACTATAGACACACACACCATAGACACACACACACCATAGACACACACACACACCATAGACACACACACACACTATAGACACACACACCATAGACACACACACTATAGACACACACACACACACACTATAGACACACACACACTACAGACACACACACACACACACACTATAGACACACACACCATAGACACACACACTATAGACACACACACACACACACACTACAGACACACACACTATAGACACACACACACCATAGACACACACACACACACACTATAGACACACACACTATAGACACACACACACTATAGACACACACACCACAGACACACACACACTATAGACACACACACTATAGACACACACACACTACAGACACACACACACCATAGACACACACACTACAGACACACACACTACAGACACACACACACCATAGACACACACACACACTATAGACACACACACCACAGACACACACACACACACTATAGACACACACACACACACACACACACACACACACTACAGACACACACACACCATAGACACACACACCACAGACACACACACACACACAGACACACACACACACATAGACACACACACACTATAGACACACACACACACTATAGACACACACACACTACAGACACACACACACACCACAGACACACACACTATAGACACACACACACCATAGACACACACACACACACACACACACACACTATAGACACACACACTACAGACACACACACACTATAGACACACACACACTATAGACACACACACACACCATAGACACACACACTATAGACACACACACTACAGACACACACACTATAGACACACACACCATAGACACACACACACACATAGACACACACACACACACTATAGACACACACACACTACAGACACACACACTATAGACACACACACCACAGACACACACACACTATAGACACACACACACACCATAGACACACACACTATAGACACACACACACACTATAGACACACACACTATAGACACACACACACACATAGACACACACACACTATAGACACACACACTATAGACACACACACAATAGACACACACACACCATAGACACACACACACACTATAGACACACACACACACTATAGACACACACACACTATAGACACACACACTATAGACACACACACACACTATAGACACACACACACCATAGACACACACACACTATAGACACACACACACTATAGACACACACACACACACACTATAGACACACACACACTATAGACACACACACACTACAGACACACACACACTACAGACACACACACACCATAGACACACACACCACAGACACACACACACTACAGACACACACACACACACACACACACACACACACACTACAGACACACACACCATAGACACACACACACTATAGACACACACACACACACTATAGACACACACACACACTATAGACACACACACTACAGACACACACACACACATACACACACACACACACTATAGACACACACACTATAGACACACACACACACTATAGACACACACACACACACACACACACACACCATAGACACACACACTATAGACACACACACTATAGACACACACACACTATAGACACACACACACCATAGACACACACACACACACCATAGACACACACACTATAGACACACACACACCATAGACACACACACACACTACAGACACACACACTACAGACACACACACACATAGACACACACACACACACACACACACACACTATAGACACACACACACACACACCATAGACACACACACTACAGACACACACACACTATAGACACACACACCATAGACACACACACTATAGACACACACACACCATAGACACACACACACTATAGACACACACACTACAGACACACACACTATAGACACACACACACACTATAGACACACACACTATAGACACACACACACACACACACACACACACACTATAGACACACACACACTATAGACACACACACACCATAGACACACACACACACTATAGACACACACACTATAGACACACACACATACACACACACACACACACTATAGACACACACACTATAGACACACACACACACCATAGACACACACACTATAGACACACACACTATAGACACACACACACCACAGACACACACACACACTATAGACACACACACACTATAGACACACACACTATAGACACACACACTATAGACACACACACACATAGACACACACACACACACACACACTATAGACACACACACTATAGACACACACACACACACTATAGACACACACACACCATAGACACACACACTATAGACACACACACACACTATAGACACACACACTATAGACACACACACACACTACAGACACACACACACACTATAGACACACACACTATAGACACACACACTATAGACACACACACACCATAGACACACACACACTATAGACACACACACACTACAGACACACACACCATAGACACACACACACTATAGACACACACACACACACAGACACACACACTATAGACACACACACACCATAGACACACACACACACACACACACACACACACTATAGACACACACACACTATAGACACACACACTATAGACACACACACACACTATAGACACACACACACACACTATAGACACACACACTATAGACACACACACACTATAGACACACACACACACACTATAGACACACACACTATAGACACACACACTACACACACACACACACACTATAGACACACACACACCATAGACACACACACTATAGACACACACACTATAGACACACACACACACACACTATAGACACACACACACTATAGACACACACACTATAGACACACACACACCATAGACACACACACTATAGACACACACACACACACTATAGACACACACACCATAGACACACACACACACACACTATAGACACACACACCATAGACACACACACCATAGACACACACACACACACCATAGACACACACACTATAGACACACACACACCACAGACACACACACACACTATAGACACACACACACACACACCATAGACACACACACACACTATAGACACACACACACTATAGACACACACACACTATAGACACACACACCATAGACACACACACACACACTATAGACACACACACTATAGACACACACACACACTATAGACACACACACACACACACTATAGACACACACACTATAGACACACACACACTATAGACACACACACACACTATAGACACACACACTATAGACACACACACACTATAGACACACACACACCATAGACACACACACTACAGACACACACACACACACACTATAGACACACACACTATAGACACATACACTAAAGACACACACACACACACACACACTATAGACACACACACTACAGACACACACACTACAGACACACACACTATAGACACACACACACACACACACTATAGACACACACACACCACAGACACACACACACTACAGACACACACACACCATAGACACACACACTATAGACACACACACCATAGACACACACACCATAGACACACACACTACAGACACACACACACCATAGACACACACACTATAGACACACACACTATAGACACACACACACCATAGACACACACACACACACCATAGACACACACACTATAGACACACACACACCATAGACACACACACACTATAGACACACACACACTATAGACACACACACACACACACACACACACTATAGACACACACACTATAGACACACACACTATAGACACACACACACACTATAGACACACACACACACACACACTATAGACACACACACACACTATAGACACACACACACACTATAGACACACACACCATAGACACACACACACTATAGACACACACACTATAGACACACACACACACACACTATAGACACACACACTATAGACACACACACACACACCATAGACACACACACACTATAGACACACACACTATAGACACACACACCATAGACACACACACACACTATAGACACACACACACACATACAGACACACACACTATAGACACACACACACACACACAGACACACACACACACTATAGACACACACACTATAGACACACACACACTATAGACACACACACACATAGACACACACACTATAGACACACACACCATAGACACACACACACCATAGACACACACACACACTATAGACACACACACACACACTATAGACACACACACACTATAGACACACACACTATAGACACACACACACTATAGACACACACACACACACTATAGACACACACACACACACACACTACAGACACACACACTATAGACACACACACACTATAGACACACACACACTATAGACACACACACACACACTATAGACACACACACACTATAGACACACACACACACACTATAGACACACACACTATAGACACACACACTATAGACACACACACACACTATAGACACACACACTATAGACACACACACACTATAGACACACACACACTACAGACACACACACCATAGACACACACACACTATAGACACACACACACTATAGACACACACACACACTATAGACACACACACCATAGACACACACACTATAGACACACACACACTATAGACACACACACACACACACTATAGACACACACACTATAGACACACACACACTATAGACACACACACACATAGACACACACACACACACACACATAGACACACACACTACAGACACACACACTATAGACACACACACTATAGACACACACACTATAGACACACACACACACACACTAAGACACACACACTATAGACACACACACACTACAGACACACACACACACCACAGACACACACACTATAGACACACACACTATAGACACACACACACTATAGACACACACACACACATAGACACACACACTACAGACACACACACACACCATAGACACACACACACACATAGACACACACACCATAGACACACACACACTACAGACACACACACACTACAGACACACACACCATAGACACACACACACACACTATAGACACACACACACTATAGACACACACACACTACAGACACACACACACATAGACACACACACACTATAGACACACACACACTACAGACACACACACACTATAGACACACACACACTATAGACACACACACACACTATAGACACACACACACACACACACACACACACACACACACACACACACACACACTATAGACACACACACTATAGACACACACACACACCATAGACACACACACACTATAGACACACACACACCATAGACACACACACTATAGACACACACACACACCATAGACACACACACACCATAGACACACACACTATAGACACACACACACTATAGACACACACACTATAGACACACACACTATAGACACACACACACTATAGACACACACACACCATAGACACACACACACTATAGACACACACACACACACTATAGACACACACACACATAGACACACACACTATAGACACACACACACACACTATAGACACACACACACTATAGACACACACACACACTATAGACACACACACACACACTATAGACACACACACACTACAGACACACACACACTATAGACACACACACACTATAGACACACACACCATAGACACACACACTACAGACACACACACTACAGACACACACACACACTATAGACACACACACTACAGACACACACACACTATAGACACACACACACACACACTATAGACACACACACACTACAGACACACACACACTATAGACACACACACCATAGACACACACACACTATAGACACACACACACCATAGACACACACACACACACTACAGACACACACACACTATAGACACACACACACTATAGACACACACACTATAGACACACACACACTATAGACACACACACTATAGACACACACACACACTATAGACACACACACACACACACACACACACACACACACACTATAGACACACACACACCATAGACACACACACTATAGACACACACACACATAGACACACACACCATAGACACACACACACACTATAGACACACACACTATAGACACACACACTATAGACACACACACACACACTATAGACACACACACACTATAGACACACACACACACACACACTATAGACACACACACTATAGACACACACACTATAGACACACACACACACTATAGACACACACACACCATAGACACACACACACACACACACACTATAGACACACACACACACATAGACACACACACTATAGACACACACACACTATAGACACACACACACTACAGACACACACACTATAGACACACACACCATAGACACACACACACACCATAGACACACACACACACCACAGACACACACACCATAGACACACACACACCATAGACACACACACACACTACAGACACACACACTATAGACACACACACTATAGACACACACACACTATAGACACACACACACACAGACACACACACTACAGACACACACACACACCATAGACACACACACTACAGACACACACACACCACAGACACACACACTATAGACACACACACACCATAGACACACACACACACCATAGACACACACACACACTATAGACACACACACTATAGACACACACACACTATAGACACACACACACCATAGACACACACTATAGACACACACACACACACACACACACCATAGACACACACACACTATAGACACACACACACATACAGACACACACACACACACTATAGACACACACACACACACTATAGACACACACACACACTATAGACACACACACACTATAGACACACACACACTATAGACACACACACACTATAGACACACACACACACTATAGACACACACACCATAGACACACACACACACCATAGACACACACACACACTATAGACACACACACTATAGACACACACACACACACAGACACACACACCATAGACACACACACACACACTATAGACACACACACCATAGACACACACACCACAGACACACACACACACACACACTATAGACACACACACTATAGACACACACACACTATAGAAGCACACACACACTATAGACACACACACACACTACAGACACACACACACTATAGACACACACACACACACACACACACACACACACTATAGACACACACACTATAGACACACACACACCATAGACACACACACACACACACACACTATAGACACACACACACCATAGACACACACACCATAGACACACACACTATAGACACACACACCATAGACACACACACACTACAGACACACACACTATAGACACACACACAGACACACACACTATAGACACACACACTATAGACACACACACACTATAGACACACACACCACAGACACACACACTATAGACACACACACACACTATAGACACACACACACACTATAGACACACACACTATAGACACACACTATAGACACACACACACACACACACACACACACTATAGACACACACACTATAGACACACACACACACACTATAGACACACACACACTATAGACACACACACACACACACACTATAGACACACACACACTATAGACACACACACCATAGACACACACACACACACACTATAGACACACACACACTATAGACACACACACACCATAGACACACACACTACAGACACACACACCATAGACACACACACACACCATAGACACACACACACACCATAGACACACACACACACACACACACACACACACACTATAGACACACACACTATAGACACACACACACTATAGACACACACACCATAGACACACACACTATAGACACACACACACCATAGACACACACACACACACTATAGACACACACACTACAGACACACACACACACTACAGACACACACACCATAGACACACACACACACTATAGACACACACACACTATAGACACACACACACCATAGACACACACACACTATAGACACACACACACACACACACTATAGACACACACACACTATAGACACACACACACACACACAGACACACACACTATAGACACACACACACACACACACTATAGACACACACACACTATAGACACACACACACACACTATAGACACACACACACACAGACACACACACACCATAGACACACACACTACAGACACACACACTATAGACACACACACACCATAGACACACACACACTATAGACACACACACACCATAGACACACACACTATAGACACACACACTATAGACACACACACACACTATAGACACACACACACACACCATAGACACACACACACACACCATAGACACACACACACTATAGACACACACACACACACTATAGACACACACACACCATAGACACACACACACACATAGACACACACACACACACACACACACTATAGACACACACACACTATAGACACACACACACACACTATAGACACACACACTATAGACACACACACACACTATAGACACACACACTACAGACACACACACACTATAGACACACACACTATAGACACACACACCATAGACACACACACACCATAGACACACACACACCATAGACACACACACACACCATAGACACACACACTACAGACACACACACACTATAGACACACACACACTATAGACACACACACTATAGACACACACACACTATAGACACACACACACACCATAGACACACACACTATAGACACACACACACTACAGACACACACACTATAGACACACACACACTATAGACACACACACACACTATAGACACACACACACATAGACACACACACACACTATAGACACACACACACACTATAGACACACACACACTATAGACACACACACACCATAGACACACACACACACATAGACACACACACTATAGACACACACACACACTATAGACACACACACCATAGACACACACACTATAGACACACACACACTATAGACACACACACACACTATAGACACACACACACTATAGACACACACACACACACCACAGACACACACACTATAGACACACACACACTATAGACACACACACACACACTATAGACACACACACTACAGACACACACACACTATAGACACACACACTATAGACACACACACACACTATAGACACACACACTATAGACACACACACACACACACACACACTATAGACACACACACACTATAGACACACACACACCATAGACACACACACACACACCATAGACACACACACTATAGACACACACACACACAAGACACACACACACCATAGACACACACACCACAGACACACACACACACAACATAGACACACACACACATACACACACACACACACTATAGACACACACACACTATAGACACACACACACTATAGACACACACACACACACACACACACACACACACTATAGACACACACACACTATAGACACACACACACTATAGACACACACACACACACACTATAGACACACACACACTATAGACACACACACACACACACACACACACACACACACCATAGACACACACACACTATAGACACACACACCATAGACACACACACACACACACTATAGACACACACACACACCACAGACACACACACACACTATAGACACACACACACTATAGACACACACACACTATAGACACACACACACCATAGACACACACACACACTATAGACACACACACACATAGACACACACACACACTATAGACACACACACACTATAGACACACACACACTATAGACACACACACACACACTATAGACACACACACACCATAGACACACACACTATAGACACACACACTATAGACACACACACACACACTATAGACACACACACACCATAGACACACACACTATAGACACACACACCATAGACACACACACCATAGACACACACACACCATAGACACACACACACACACACCATAGACACACACACACCATAGACACACACACACACTACAGACACACACACTATAGACACACACACTATAGACACACACACACTATAGACACACACACACCATAGACACACACACACTATAGACACACACACACACACTATAGACACACACACATACACACACACACACTATAGACACACACACCATAGACACACACACACACACACACACACACACACTATAGACACACACACACACACACACACACACACACTATAGACACACACACACTATAGACACACACACTATAGACACACACACACACACACACACTATAGACACACACACCATAGACACACACACACTATAGACACACACACACACTATAGACACACACACCATAGACACACACACACACACACACACACACACACACACACTATAGACACACACACTATAGACACACACACACACACTATAGACACACACACTATAGACACACACACACTATAGACACACACACACACATACACACACACACACTATAGACACACACACACCACAGACACACACACTATAGACACACACACACCATAGACACACACACACTATAGACACACACACTATAGACACACACACTATAGACACACACACACACACACACACACACTATAGACACACACACACTATAGACACACACACTATAGACACACACACACTATAGACACACACACTACAGACACACACACTATAGACACACACACACACACTATAGACACACACACACACACACACTATAGACACACACACTATAGACACACACACACTATAGACACACACACACATAGACACACACACTATAGACACACACACACTATAGACACACACACACACTATAGACACACACACTATAGACACACACACTATAGACACACACACACACACACACTACAGACACACACACTATAGACACACACACTATAGACACACACACTATAGACACACACACTACAGACACACACACACTATAGACACACACACTATAGACACACACACACACTATAGACACACACACACACACACACACACTATAGACACACACACACTATAGACACACACACTATAGACACACACACACTATAGACACACACACACCATAGACACACACACCATAGACACACACACACACCATAGACACACACACACTACAGACACACACACCATAGACACACACACCATAGACACACACACACCATAGACACACACACACACAGACACACACACCATAGACACACACACACTATAGACACACACACTACAGACACACACACACACTATAGACACACACACTATAGACACACACACACTATAGACACACACACTATAGACACACACACACTATAGACACACACACACATAGACACACACACACACACACACACACTATAGACACACACACACACTATAGACACACACACTATAGACACACACACACCATAGACACACACACTATAGACACACACACACTATAGACACACACACTATAGACACACACACACACACTATAGACACACACACACTATAGACACACACACACTATAGACACACACACACTATAGACACACACACACTATAGACACACACACACTATAGACACACACACTATAGACACACACACACACACACACACACACACACACACTATAGACACACACACACTATACACACACACACTATAGACACACACACACACATAGACACACACACACACTATAGACACACACACACTATAGACACACACACACTACAGACACACACACACTATAGACACACACACACATACACACACACACACACACACACTATAGACACACACACACACTATAGACACACACACTATAGACACACACACTATAGACACACACACACTACAGACACACACACACACCATAGACACACACACACACTATAGACACACACACTATAGACACACACACACTATAGACACACACACACTATAGACACACACACTATAGACACACACACACACACACACTATAGACACACACACACTATAGACACACACACACTACAGACACACACACTATAGACACACACACACTATAGACACACACACTATAGACACACACACACCATAGACACACACACACTACAGACACACACACACACTATAGACACACACACTACAGACACACACACACACTATAGACACACACACACTATAGACACACACACTATAGACACACACACTACAGACACACACACACTACAGACACACACACACTATAGACACACACACACACACACACTATAGACACACACACACTATAGACACACACACTATAGACACACACACACACACCATAGACACACACACTATAGACACACACACACACACTACAGACACACACACTATAGACACACACACACACTATAGACACACACACACACTATAGACACACACACTATAGACACACACACCATAGACACACACACTATAGACACACACACACCATAGACACACACACACACTATAGACACACACACACACACACACACACACACTATAGACACACACACACTATAGACACACACACACATAGACACACACACTATAGACACACACACACTATAGACACACACACACACACACATAGACACACACACACTATAGACACACACACACTATAGACACACACACACACTATAGACACACACACACACCATAGACACACACACACTATAGACACACACACACCATAGACACACACACACTATAGACACACACACACACACACTATAGACACACACACCATAGACACACACACTATAGACACACACACACACACTATAGACACACACACACACACACCATAGACACACACACACCACAGACACACACACACACACCATAGACACACACACCATAGACACACACACACACACTATAGACACACACACACACACACACACACACACTATAGACACACACACCATAGACACACACACACTATAGACACACACACCATAGACACACACACACTATAGACACACACACACACACACACACACACACACTATAGACACACACACACTATAGACACACACACCACAGACACACACACACTATAGACACACACACTATAGACACACACACTATAGACACACACACTATAGACACACACACACATACACACACACACACACACTATAGACACACACACTATAGACACACACACACTATAGACACACACACACACATAGACACACACACCATAGACACACACACACTACAGACACACACACTATAGACACACACACTATAGACACACACACACCATAGACACACACCATAGACACACACACACTATAGACACACACACTATAGACACACACACTATAGACACACACACCATAGACACACACACACTATAGACACACACACACACCATAGACACACACACACTATAGACACACACACCATAGACACACACACACACACTATAGACACACACACACTATAGACACACACACACTATAGACACACACACACACACACTATAGACACACACACTACAGACACACACACACACACTATAGACACACACACACACTATAGACACACACACTACAGACACACACACACCATAGACACACACACACTATAGACACACACACACACTATAGACACACACACACTATAGACACACACACTATAGACACACACACACACTATAGACACACACACACTATAGACACACACACACACACACACACACACACACACACACACACACACACACTATAGACACACACACACCATAGACACACACACACACACATAGACACACACACACACACTATAGACACACACACACCATAGACACACACACACTATAGACACACACACACTATAGACACACACACACTATAGACACACACACCATAGACACACACACACACACACATAGACACACACACACCATAGACACACACACTATAGACACACACACACCATAGACACACACACACTATAGACACACACACACACTATAGACACACACACACACACACACACACACACACACTATAGACACACACACACTATAGACACACACACTACAGACACACACACACACTATAGACACACACACTACAGACACACACACACACACACTATAGACACACACACACCATAGACACACACACACACTACAGACACACACACACTACAGACACACACACACTACAGACACACACACCATAGACACACACACACTATAGACACACACACACTATAGACACACACACACACACACACACACACACACTATAGACACACACACACACACACTATAGACACACACACACTATAGACACACACACACACTATAGACACACACACTATAGACACACACACACACACACTATAGACACACACACACACTATAGACACACACACACCATAGACACACACACACTATAGACACACACACACTATAGACACACACACACTATAGACACACACACACTATAGACACACACACACACTATAGACACACACACACACACACACACACACTATAGACACACACACCTATAGACACACACACCATAGACACACACACACTATAGACACACACACACTATAGACACACACACCACAGACACACACACTATAGACACACACACACACACTATAGACACACACACACTACAGACACACACACACATAGACACACACACACACACACACACACACTATAGACACACACACTATAGACACACACACACACACACACTATAGACACACACACACACTATAGACACACACACCACAGACACACACACACACCATAGACACACACACACATAGACACACACACACTATAGACACACACACCATAGACACACACACACATAGACACACACACACTATAGACACACACACACCATAGACACACACACTATAGACACACACACACTACAGACACACACACTATAGACACACACACACTATAGACACACACACTATAGACACACACACACTATAGACACACACACTATAGACACACACACTATAGACACACACACACCATAGACACACACACACTATAGACACACACACTATAGACACACACACTATAGACACACACACACACTATAGACACACACACACACTATAGACACACACACACACACACACACACTATAGACACACACACTATAGACACACACACACTATAGACACACACACACCATAGACACACACCAAGACACACACACTATAGACACACACACACCATAGACACACACACACACTATAGACACACACACTATAGACACACACACACCATAGACACACACACACACACACACACACACACACACACACACACTATAGACACACACACACTATAGACACACACACACACACACACACCATAGACACACACACCATAGACACACACACACACTATAGACACACACACCAAGACACACACACCACAGACACACACACACACACACACACCATAGACACACACACTATAGACACACACACACTATAGACACACACACACTACAGACACACACACACTATAGACACACACACACTATAGACACACACACACTATAGACACACACACTATAGACACACACACCATAGACACACACACACCATAGACACACACACACTATAGACACACACACACACCATAGACACACACACCATAGACACACACACACCATAGACACACACACTACAGACACACACTATAGACACACACACACCATAGACACACACACACACACATAGACACACACACACACACACACTATAGACACACACACACTATAGACACACACACACACATAGACACACACACACTATAGACACACACACATGACACACACACACTATAGACACACACACACTATAGACACACACACTATAGACACACACACACCATAGACACACACACTATAGACACACACACATAGACACACACACTATAGACACACACACACTATAGACACACACACACACACACACACTATAGACACACACACACCATAGACACACACACACTATAGACACACACACTATAGACACACACACACACTATAGACACACACACACACACACACACACATAGACACACACACTATAGACACACACACACACACTATAGACACACACACACTATAGACACACACACAGACTATAGACACACACACACATGGACACACACACTATAGACACACACACTATAGACACACACACACACACACACTATAGACAGACACACACACACACACACACTATAGACACACACACACTACAGACACGCACACACACACTATAGACACACACACTATAGACACACACACACACTATAGACACACACACACTATAGACACACACACACTATAGACACACACACACCATAGACACACACACACAGACACACACACTATAGACACACACACACTATAGACACACACACTATAGACACACACACACCATAGACACACACACACTATAGACACACACACACACCATAGACACACACACACTATAGACACACACACACTATAGACACACACACACACACACACACACACACTATAGACACACACACACACACACACACACACTATAGACACACACACCATAGACACACACACACACACACACTATAGACACACACACACTATAGACACACACACTATAGACACACACACACACAGACACACACACACTATAGACACACACACCATAGACACACACACACTATAGACACACACACCATAGACACACACACACACTATAGACACACACACACACTATAGACACACACACTATAGACACACACACACATACAGACACACACACTATAGACACACACACACACCATAGACACACACACACCACAGACACACACACACACACACACACACACACAGACACACACACTATAGACACACACACACATAGACACACACACTATAGACACACACACTATAGACACACACACCACAGACACACACACACCATAGACACACACACACCATAGACACACACACTATAGACACACACACACACACACACACACACACACACTATAGACACACACACTATAGACACACACACTATAGACACACACACACACTATAGACACACACACACTATAGACACACACACTATAGACACACACACACAGACACACACACACTATAGACACACACACTATAGACACACACACTATAGACACACACACACACACACTATAGACACACACACTATAGACACACACACCACAGACACACACCACAGACACACACTATAGACACACACACACACACATAGACACACACACACCATAGACACACACACACTATAGACACACACACACACTATAGACACACACACACATAGACACACACACACACTATAGACACACACACACTATAGACACACACACTATAGACACACACACACACACACACACACACACACACCAAGACACACACACACACTATAGACACACACACCATAGACACACACACACCATAGACACACACACTACAGACACACACACTATAGACACACACACTATAGACACACACACTATAGACACACACACACACACACACACACACTATAGACACACACACACCATAGACACACACACACACACACACACACACACACACACACTATAGACACACACACACACACACTATAGACACACACACACACCATAGACACACACACACTATAGACACACACACACACACACACACACAAGACACACACACTATAGACACACACACACACCATAGACACACACACCATAGACACACACACACTATAGACACACACACTATAGACACACACACTACAGACACACACACACACACTATAGACACACACACACAGACACACACACTATAGACACACACACACACTACAGACACACACACTATAGACACACACACACACAAGACACACACACACACTATAGACACACACACACCAAGACACACACACTATAGACACACACACACTATAGACACACACACACTATAGACACACACACACACACACACTATAGACACACACACACTATAGACACACACACACACTATAGACACACACACACTATAGACACACACACACACACACACTATAGACACACACACTATAGACACACACACACACTATAGACACACACACACACACTATAGACACACACACACACACACACACACACACTATAGACACACACACTATAGACACACACACACACACTATAGACACACACACACACTATAGACACACACACACACACACACACACTATAGACACACACACACTATAGACACACACACACACTATAGACACACACACACTATAGACACACACACTATAGACACACACACTATAGACACACACACTATAGACACACACACTATAGACACACACACTATAGACACACACACACACTATAGACACACACACACACACACACACACACACTATAGACACACACACACACTATAGACACACACACATATAGACACACACACACACACACACACAGACACACACACTATAGACACACACACTATAGACACACACACTATAGACACACACACACACCATAGACACACACACTATAGACACACACACCACACACACACACACACACACACATAGACACACACACACTATAGACACACACACTACAGACACACACACACACTATAGACACACACACTATAGACACACACACACACTATAGACACACACACACACACTATAGACACACACACACACACACACACACACACACACACACATAGACACACACACTATAGACACACACACACACACACACACACACTATAGACACACACACTATAGACACACACACTATAGACACACACACACACTATAGACACACACACACTATAGACACACACACACAATAGACACACACACACTATAGACACACACACTACAGACACACACACTATAGACACACACACACTATAGACACACACACACTATAGACACACACACTATAGACACACACACACCATAGACACACACACACACACTATAGACACACACACTATAGACACACACACACACTATAGACACACACACACACACACACACCACAGACACACACACACTATAGACACACACACACACCATAGACACACACACACCATAGACACACACACACACACATACAGACACACACACACCATAGACACACACACACACTATAGACACACACACTATAGACACACACACACTATAGACACACACACTATAGACACACACACACCATAGACACACACACACACCATAGACACACAC
>NW_025547093.1:7500-12500 GCF_905237065.1 Salmo salar | reverse complement strand
CACACACACTATAGACACACACACACCATAGACACACACACACACACACACACACAGACACACACACTATAGACACACACACAATAGACACACACACACACACCACAGACACACACACTATAGACACACACACACACACTATAGACACACACACTATAGACACACACACACTATAGACACACACACACTATAGACACACACACACACACTATAGACACACACACACACTATAGACACACACACACTATAGACACACACACACTATAGACACACACACTATAGACACACACACACTATAGACACACACACACCATAGACACACACACACTATAGACACACACACACCTATAGACACACACACCAAACACACACAAGACACACACACACACAGACACACACACTATAGACACACACACACTATAGACACACACACTATAGACACACACACACACACACACTATAGACACACACACTATAGACACACACACACTATAGACACACACACACTATAGACACACACACACTATAGACACACACACTATAGACACACACACACACACACACACACACACACTATAGACACACACACTATAGACACACACACACACTATAGACACACACACACACTATAGACACACACACTATAGACACACACACACTATAGACACACACACACACACTATAGACACACACACACACTATAGACACACACACTATAGACACACACACACACACACACACACACACCATAGACACACACACCAACACACACACACTATAGACACACACACACAGACACACACACACAGACACACACACACACCATAGACACACACACTATAGACACACACACACTATAGACACACACACACACATAGACACACACACTATAGACACACACACACTATAGACACACACACTACACACACACTATAGACACACACACTATAGACACACACACACACACACTATAGACACACACACACACTATAGACACACACACACACACACACACACAGACACACACTATAGACACACACACACCATAGACACACACACACACACAGACACACACACACCATAGACACACACACACACACACACACACTATAGACACACACACACACTACAGACACACACACCAGACACACACACACACACTATAGACACACACACTATAGACACACACACACACTATAGACACACACACTACAGACACACACACACTATAGACACACACACACACACTATAGACACACACACACTATAGACACACACACACACACTATAGACACACACACACACACACTATAGACACACACACACTACAGACACACACACACTATAGACACACACACACACTATAGACACACACACACTATAGACACACACACACACTATAGACACACACACACTATAGACACACACACACCAAGACACACACACTATAGACACACACACTAAGACACACACACACACTAAGACACACACACTATAGACACACACACACCTAGACACACACACCATAGACACACACACACACACACACACACACACACACACACACACTATAGACACACACACTATAGACACACACACACAAGACACACACACTATAGACACACACACACTATAGACACACACACACGACACACACACACACTATAGACACACACACACTATAGACACACACACACTATAGACACACACACTATAGACACACACACTATAGGCACACACACTATAGACACACACACTATAGACACACACTATAGACACACACACACACACACTATAGACACACACACTATAGACACACACACTATAGACACACACACACTATAAGACACACACACCATAGACACACACACACCATAGACACACACACCATAGACACACACACACACTAGACACACACACCATAGACACACACACACAAGACACACACACACACCAAGACACACACACACATAGACACACACACACTATAGACACACACACACACTATAGACACACACACACACACACTATAGACACACACACACAGACACACACACCACAGACACACACACACACACACACAGACACACACCAGACACACACACACACACATACACACACACACACTATAGACACACACACACTATAGACACACACACACAGACACACACACACTATAGACACACACACTACAGACACACACACACACCAGGACACACACACTATAGACACACACACACTATAGACACACACACTATAGACACACACACACTATAGACACACACACTATAGACACACACACACACACACTATAGACACACACACACTATAGACACACACACTATAGACACACACACTATAGACACACACACACACACACTATAGACACACACACTATAGACACACACACACTATAGACACACACACACACACACACTATAGACACACACACACTATAGACACACACACACTATAGACACACACACACACACACACACACACACATAGACACACACACATAGACACACACACACTATAGACACACACACACTATAGACACACACACACACTATAGACACACACACACTATAGACACACACACACACTATAGACACACACACACATTATAGACACACACACACTATAGACACACACACTATAGACACACACACACTATGGACACACACACACACCATAGACACACACACACACATAGACACACACACACACTATAAGACACACACACACTATAGACACACACACAACTATAGACACACACACACTATAGACACACACACAATAGACACACACACACTATAGACACACACACACACACTATAGACACACACACAAGACACACACACACTATAGACACACACACACACATAGACACACACACACACACACACACTATAGACACACACACACTATAGACACACACACACACACACTACAGACACACACACTATAGACACACACACATATAGACACACACACACACACACACACACACACTATAGACACACACACCAAGACACACACACACTATAGACACACACACACACTATAGACACACACACTATAGACACACACACTATAGACACACACACATATAACACACACACACTATAGACACACACACACTACAGACACACACACTATAGACACACACACTATAGACACACACACTATAGACACACACACACACATAGACACACACACACCACTAAGACACACACACACACATAGACACACACACATATAGACACACACACTATAGACACACACACCATAGACACACACACATATAGACACACACACTATAGACACACACACACACACTGATAGACACACACACACTATAGACACACACACACCTAAGACACACACACTATAGACACACACACACTATAGACACACACACTAAGACACACACACCATAGACACACACACACACTATAGACACACACACTATAGACACACACACAGACACACACACACTATAGACACACACACACTATAGACACACACACACTATAGACACACACACTATAGACACACACACACCATAGACACACACACACACTATAGACACACACACTATAGACACACACACACACTATAGACACACACACTATAGACACACACACACAAGACACACACACACTATAGACACACACACTACAGACACACACACACCACTTAGACACACACACACTACACACACACACACACACACTATAGACACACACACACTATAGACACACACACACACTATAGACACACACACACATAACACACACACTATAGACACACACACACAAGACACACACACACACTATAGACACACACACACAGACACACACACTATAGACACACACACACACACACATAGACACACACACTATAGACACACACACACTATAGACACACACACTACAGACACACACACTATAGACACACACACCAAACACACACACACTATAGACACACACACACACTATAGACACACACACACACACCATAGACACACACACTATAGACACACACACTACAGACACACACACACTATAGACACACACACACACACACACACTATAGACACACACACACACTATAGACACACACACACACACACACTATAGACACACACACTATAGACACACACACACACTATAGACACACACACTATAGACACACACACACTATAAGACACACACACACTATAGACACACACACTATAGACACACACACACTATAGACACACACACACTATACACACACACACACACTATAGACACACACACTATAGACACACACACACTATAGACACACACACACCATAGACACACACACTATAGACACACACACACACTATAGACACACACACTATAGACACACACACACACACTATAGACACACACACTAACACACACACCCTATAGACACACACACATAGACACACACACTATAGACACACACACTATAGACACACACACACACTATAGACACACACACACACACACACACAGACACACACACTATAGACACACACACACACACACACACACATAGACACACACACTATAGACACACACACACTATAGACACACACACTATAGACACACACACACACTATGGACACACACACTATAGACACACACACACTATAGACACACACACACACACTATAGACACACACACACTACAGACACACACACACACACTACAGACACACACACCATAGACACACACACACTATAGACACACACACACTATAGACACACACACACACTATAGACACACACACAGACACACACACATAGACACACACACACTATAGACACACACACACACTATAGACACACACACTTAACACACACACTACAGACACACACACTATAGACACACACACACACACTATAGACACACACACATAGACACACACACACTATAGACACACACACACACACACACACACACACACACACACACACACA
>NW_025547093.1:0-2500 GCF_905237065.1 Salmo salar | reverse complement strand
CACACTATAGACACACACACACACACACACTATAGACACACACACACTATAGACACACACACACTATAGACACACACACTATAGACACACACACACACACTATAGACACACACACACACTATAGACACACACACTATAGACACACACACACACACTATAGACACACACACTATAGACACACACACTATAGACACACACACACTATAGACACACACACTGACACACACACTATAGACACACACACATAGACACACACACACTATAGACACACACACACTATAGACACACACACACACTATAGACACACACACACACACTATAGACACACACACTATAACACACACACAAGACACACACACACACACACACACACACTATAGACACACACACACACACACACACACACACACTATAGACACACACACACACTATAGACACACACACTATAGACACACACACACTATAGACACACACACAGACACACACACACACTATAGACACACACACTATAGACACACACACTATAGACACACACACACTATAGACACACACACTACAGACACACACACCCACACACACTATAGACACACACACTATAGACACACACACTATCAGACACACACACACTATAGACACACACACTATAGACACACACACACACACACACTATAGACACACACACACTATAGACACACACACACACACATATAGACACACACACACTATAGACACACACACACACTATAGACACACACACTATAGACACACACACACAGACACACACACACACACACACACACACTATAGACACACACTATAGACACACACACACAACTATAGACACACACACTATAGACACACACACACTATAGACACACACACTATAGACACACACACACACACACTAAGACACACACACACTATAGACACACACACACTATAGACACACACACTATAGACACACACACACACACACACACACTATAGACACACACACTATAGACACACACAATACAGACACACACACACACACACACTAAGACACACACACTATAGACACACACACACACTATAGACACACACACACAGACACACACACACACACACACACACTATAGACACACACACAACAAGACACACACACACTATAGACACACACACCTATAGACACACACACACTATGACACACACACTATAGACACACACACACACACACACTATAGACACACACACACACACTATAGACACACACACTATAGACACACACACACTATAGACACACACACACAGACACACACACATATAGACACACACACCTATAGACACACACACACTTGACCACACACACACATAGACACACACACTATAGACACACACACAACATACCACACCACACTAACACACTACAGACACACACACCCAACCACACCCAACACACCAACACACACACACAAACACACAAACACACACTATAGACACACACACATACCCACACACAAGACACACACAAGACACACACACACACAAACACACACATAACACACACACTACTCAACACACACACACACCAACACACACACACTAAGACACACACACATAGACACACACACACACACCAGACAAAACACACACACTAGAGACACACACACACCCACACACACACACTATAGACACACACACCGCAACACACACACAGACACCCCCAAACACACACACATATAACACACACACACACACACATATGGAACACACACACCATAGACACACACACATACAGACACCCACACACCCACACACACCAACACACACAAACACACACACACTATAGACACACACACAGACACCACACCACAGACAACCACAGGGGACAAACTACAGACACACACACACACAGGCCACACACACACACACATACGGACACACACACCTATAGATCACACACAACATAGACACACACACAAACACACACACCACCACAACACACACACACACACACACACACACTAATAGACACACACACACACTATAGACACACACACACATATAGACAACACACACACTATAGACACACACACACACACAATAGACACACACAAAATAAGCAGACACACACACACAAAACACACACACACACACCACAGACACACACACACTACAGACACACACACCAAGACACACCCACACACACAGACCACACACAATAACACCACAACACCTACAGACACAACACACTATAGACACACACACTACACACACACACACACCATAACCACACACTAATTGGCAGACACACACACACCACAGACACACACACACAATAGACACACACCCCTACAGACAACACACACAACACAGACACACACACACACCACAAACACACACCTAAACACACACACACCATAGACACACACACCTTAACACACACACACACACAACCTAAGACACACACACTAGACACACACACTACACCCACACACCACCATAGCACACACACACACAC
>NW_025547092.1:0-6966 GCF_905237065.1 Salmo salar | reverse complement strand
GCTTAACACTGATCTCAGCAGAGAAGCTGACCAGACATGGAGGCGCCCATCTTGTCAGGCTTAACACTGATCTCAGCAGAGAAGCTGACTCAGGACATGGAGCTTCAAGGAAATAGCCATAATTACAGTCATCACATAAATACAGACACACCTCTATCCTGAATGTAATGTCTCCTCACAGGTAGGTTAATCCTAACAAGTAAAACGGTAATACCACTCAGAAGTAGAATTTTTTCCCCCACCCTTTGAAACCAAGAATAACATTTAATTCTAATAGGCTAGTTTAGGCTCTCTTGTAATTAAAAGTATAAAGCGATACTTGTGATGAGTCAAGGGGGTAGACACATCTAAAGTGGAATAAAATATCTATAAATAGTCTACATAGACTGACCTCACCACAGAGGATCGTCCACTGTCTGTCAGTGTCGGAAAGAATTTCTAAATGTCCTCTGTTGCAAAGACTGAACGGTTAGAACAGCACAACAAGAGAATAACTTTTATAGGTTCCTTTTTAAAATGTGTTTTACTGCTGTTAACCAGTCACTTTTTTACAGATATAGGCCTAAACCTATTGTCTACAGAGTAAGAATTAGGACTAGAGTCGTAATAAAATAGATGTTTAAAATGTGTGTGTGTGTTGTACGATCTACTATTCAGAAACAGGTCCACTGCGATGTATTTTTCTCAGAGTTACAGGCTCCCCCATGACAGGCCCGTCCCTACAGCTGTTAGCGACAGGCTCAGGGAGGGAACCCCGATCCGGTCGGGCCAAAACCAGAACAGCTAACAGCTAGGTCAATAATTCAGTCTCGATGGGCAACGGAATACGCATCCCGGGACATGGTGTTATTTGGAATGCACTGTCATATCCTCTTTAGCAATGACGTACTGGGCCAGGGGGCAACAGGGGCTCGAACAAACTCGTTCGATTACCAGGGAATAAAGGAAACGAACGGTTCACTCATACAGCAGGCTGTGGTAGAGCACTTAGTTGCATCCGGACCACAGAACTGAAAGCTGCTCTGTGAGAGGGTCGACGTCGCTGTGGTAAAAAGACATGACGGAGAAGGGAAGTGGGAGAGAGAGGCAGAGAGAAAGTGTGTGTGTGTGTGTGTGTGTCCACAGAAAAGCACTAACAGTTGTCCCTTGCTAGTTGGGACTCCTGGAAATTGCTCAGAGTGTCATGTTCGGCATACTGCAGGAGACCTACAGGGAAGGAGGGCACAAACACGTCTATCCAGACTCCTAGTAGTGTGTTAAGCAAGCAGGAAAAACAGGACATCTCAGTGTAGCGGTCTGGAGTATGGGGAAAGGCCTCAGATTACAACATTTAGAGGCCCAGTGTTATCGGGTGCAGAGGCCCAGTGTTATCGGAGGAGGAGGCCCAGTGTTACTCGGTAGAGGAGGAGGCCCAGTGTTACTCGGGTAGAGGCCCAGTGTTATCAGGTAGAGGAGGGAGCCCAATGTTACTCAGGGAGAGGCCCAGTGTTGCTCGGGTAGAGGGTAGAGGGCCCAGTGTTATCAGGTGAGAGGCCCAGTGTTATCGGGTAGGGGAAGAGGCCCAGTGTTTCGGTTATCGGGTAGGAGAGGCCCAGTGTTATCAGGGAGAGGCCCAGTGTTATCGGAGAGGAGGAGCCCAGTGTTATCGAGGGGAGAGGCCCAGTGTTATCGGGTAGAGGAGGCCCCAGTGTTATCGGGTAGAGGGCCCAGTGTTATCGGTAGAGGGGAGAGGCCCAGTGTTGTCGGGTAGAGTGAGGCGGCCCAGTGTTATCGGGTAGGGGAGGCCCAGTGTTATCGGGTAGGGGAGGGGCCCAGTGTTATGTCGTAGGGGAGGCGCCAGTGTTATCGGGTAGAGGAGGCGCCCAGTGTTATCGGGTAGAGGAGGCCCAGTGTTATCGGTAGAGGTAGAGGCTCCAGTGTTATCGGATGGAGGAGGCGGCCCAGTGTTACTCGGGTAGAGGAGGAGGCCCAGTGTTATCGGGTAGAGAGGCGGCCCAGTGTATATCGGGTAGGGGTAGGCGGCCCAGTGTTACTGTCGGGTAGGGAGAGGCCCAGTGTTATCGGGTAGTAGAGGCCCAGTGTTATCGGGTGAGGAGGCGCTCCAGTGTTATCGGAGTAGGGGTAGAGGCCCGGTGTTATCGGTGGGGTAGAGGAGGCGGCCCGAAAGTGTTATCGGGTAGAGGCCGGCCCAGTGTTATCGGGTAGGGAGGCCCAGTGTTATCGGGTAGGGAGAGGCCCCAGTGTTACTCGGGTAGAGCAGTGCGGCCCAGTGTTATCGGGTAGAGAGAGGAGTTGCTGCCCAGTGTTACTCGGGTAGGGAAAGAGCGGCCCAGTGTTACTCGGGTAGAGGCCTAGAGAGGCCCAGTGTTATCGGGATAGAGGAGGCGGCCCAGTGTTATCGGGTTTTAGGGTAGGCGGCCCAGTGTTATCGGGTAGAGGAGGCGGCCCAGTGTTATCCGGGTAGAGGCCCAGTGTTATCCGGGTAGGGAGGCGGCCCAGTGTTATCGGGTAGGAGAGAGGCCCAGTGTTATCGGTAGGAGGCGGCCCAGTGTTACTCGGGTAGGAGGAGGCGGCGACCGGTGTTATCGGGTAGGGGGCCCCAGTGTTATTCGGGGTAGAGGAGGCGGCCCAGTGTTATCGGTTTTATCGGTAGAGGCCCAGTGTTACTCGGGTAGAGGCCCCAGTGTTATCGGGGAGAGGCCCAGTGTTATCGGGTAGAGGACGCCCAGTGTTATCGGGAGAGGAGGCGGCCCAGTGTTATCGGGGTAGAGGCCCAGTGTTATCAGGGAGAGGCCCAGTGTTATCAGGAGAGGCCCAGTGTTATCAGGTAGAGGCCCAGTGTTATCCAGGTAGAGGCCCAGTGTTATCAGGTAGAGGCCCAGTGTTATCAGGTAGAGGCCCAGTGTTATCAGGTACGAGCCCCAGTGTTATTACCAGTCTGGTTATTAATGGTAAAGTTACCAGTCTGGGTTTAATGGTAAAGTTACCGGTCTGGGTTTAATGGTATGGTCACTAAACACGCTACATACAGAGCTGATTCCTGATCATTTTATTGATATAAAATATAACTGTCACGCAATTAATTATATTATGAAGTTTTGTCACTACATTTTACCCCCCAGCCCATTTTCTCCATAAAAGTTTTGGGCTTGTAGGAAAAGTCTTCATATATGAGAATGACTATAGGGATATGCCTTCAGACAGCGACCACTTTTTCCCTTTCAAGGAGAGTTGGGTTGAAAGGCTTCCGTTTTATTTAACTAGGCAAGTCAGTTAAGAACAAATTCTTAACTACAACGACGGCCTACCCCGGTCAAACCCTAACGACGCTGGGCCATATGTGCTCCGTCCTATGGGACTCCTAATCACGGCGTTGTGATACAGCCTGGAATCGAACCAGGGTGTGCTGTTTGACACTGCTAGCACTGAGATGCAGTGCCTTCGCAACTTAGACTCCCGAGTGGCTAGCACGGTCTGAGAGAAAACAGAGATGATTTGCTTTCATGGAGGACTGGCTTGAAATGTGAGGATGAAATCACACAATTTATTTTCAAAATCTATTTGTTTTCTACCCAAAGTTCCAAAGGAAAATGTTGTGATTTAATAAACACGAGAACAGCTAAATGGATAAGAGTGTGGCGGTATAGCAGGAACGCGGCATCTTGTGGTCAACCTGGTATTTTCACACCAAATGGTAAATGCAAACAAACTTCAATTACACATATTCTCTGAACAAACTGGGGAAAAAATAAATAAAAAATACCAAAAACAAGCTAATATTTATTATTATTATTTTTTTTTTTTAAATCAGCAGATTCACAGGGAATACATACATAGTATGGAGAAGCAATACTCAAGCCACAGCTTCATACTACTTGTTAAACATAGAGAACTGATACTAGAGCTGGGACAATAAATCGATAGTTATCGACACCGAACCATATCGATCACTTATCACAGGCATTTTGCTGATGTCAGTTCATTACGATAGGTGCAGCCTATATTAGAACATTTTACATTTTAGTCATTTAGTCAGACGGCTCTTATCCAGAGCGACTTACAGTAGTGAATGCATACATTTCATAATTTTTTCTCTCTCGTAGTGGTCCCCCCGTGGGAATCGAACCCACAACCCCTGGCATTGCAAACACCATGCTCTACCAACTGAGCTACACGAGACAGAGAAATGTGAAGTTTGAAATGAAATGTCTGCTAATATGGGTGATTGTTAAAATGGGACAATTAATGGATAGAACCATCAAACTGCTAGTAGTAGTTAAAATAATAATTAAATAAGTAATGTGGTGAACATTAATGTTAAACTTAGAAATGTTCTATTTATCGTTATCGCGATCAATTCAGGCAATTTATCGCCCTGCTCGAACTGATACTGTATACTGCTTCGTTGGGGATCCATGGGTGGAATTTGGCAATTTTAGGGGGGATTCTTCATGTCTAACTCTATTGATAGGAAGTTTGGTGCAAATCGGATGTTGGGTACTATATTTATTGAATACCATCTGAATCCTATAATGTAAAAGAAATGGCCAATTTAAGTGCTATCAGTTCCTAGACTAATTTCTCAGTGATCAAATTATATTTAAACAAAATAATGTTTCAGGAATTATAAATAATTTGGTTACTAACTACACGAAACCATTTCAAAACAAATGAGATCGGTGGGTGACAAAATCCACTTTTTGTGCTTTTTGAAGTGGAATGACCCCAGCGGGAACATAAAGGCCCCAAAGGTAGGCCTAATACCCCAGGCCAAGTCAAAGTTAATGACAGACTATAAAATTGAAGGTGAGTGTAAAGTGATGAAAGGATAATACCGTCAAACACAGAGTTGCATGGTTGCCCTTGAAAGCGGTCTGGTCCTAGTCAGTTCCCACCTGAGCATAATATCTGTGGTTTTTTCTCAGTTCCCAGTCTCTCTTTTCTCTGCTCCATTCCATTCCCTCTTTTCTCTCTCCATTCAGTTCCCGTCCCTTTTCTCTGCTCATTCATTCCTCTTTTCCTCCACACGTTCCGTCCCCCTTTTCTCTGCTCCATTCCCATTCCAGTTCCCCGTCTTTTCTCTGCTCCATTCCATTTCTCTTTTCTCTCCCATCTTCCCCCGTCTTTTCTCTGCTCCATTCCATTCCAGTTCCGTCTTTTCTCTGCTCCATCATTCCAGTTCTTTCTTTTCTCTGCTCTCCGCCATTCCAATTCCACCCCTCTGGCTTCCTGTCTTTTCTAAGATGGGTTGCTAATATGAGCTCAGGGATTGTGCCTTTCGGCTTCTGGACAACGAAAGTTAGTTGATATGAAAACCAATAGAACAGGAGAGAAAATGTAGGATAGTATTGTTTTTGTACATACACATTGAAAGATAATATATTAAAACTAGTTTCAACAAGGTCCGCCATGCCTTGATAAATCACTAATTCTCAGTGTGAGAGCAATGGAAGTTATAGCCTACTGCTTCATTGCAATCTTGGCTAATATCCATACGCTCATTTCCTGCCAATAGATCACGGTGTCTCACAAAACGAATGTGTTTCATATAGCAGAGGCTGGTGTTAGTTGACTTTTAGATTTGTATCATTTTAATGAAGATTTTTTAATTAACCTTGTGACAGTATTGAGAAACAAAAATGTGGCTTATTAAAATTTAACAGTTCCACAAAAATGTGCCTATGAAAATCAGAACTTCACACAGAACGGTAGGATGAATTGTAACTTTAAAAACGAAACTCACTCGCTGCCTATGAAGTCTTTAGTTAAAATAATTGGCCTCCACGATTGCACCTATAAGATTCTTTTTGGAAGCAAGGATATTCCTCTAATAGGAAATAAAATATTCAAGTTTCAAAACAAGAACGCTTTTCAAACGATACGTTTGCCTCCAGCTCACATTGTAAAGTGGTGTGTGACTACCTTAGAGAGGCTGCAGTTGAAAGGTGAATGGAAGCTTTAATTACCAGTTGAAAGGTGAATAAGCTTTAATTACCAGTTGAAAGGTGAATGGAAGCTTCCAATTACCAGTTGAGAAATAAAAACAGTAACTCTTTTGAATTGTTTAACTTCTTATGGCTTGGCATATTAAAGATCGCATCTGGATGAGGTGTGCCCAAAGTAAAATCCCTGTTACTCCGACCCGTAAACTAGGATATGGCATTTGGTAGATTTGGTTAGAAAACACTCAACAAGTTTCCAAAACCATATTAAAATACTGTCTGCTGAGTATAACAGAACTGATAGGACAGGCAAAAACCTTGCAGAAAATCCAAAATCCGGGAAGTGGGATTTATTTTTGATAGGTATTTTCAATTGAATGCCTATTGAGTATCTAATGGGTTGGGACCCAAGGATTGCAAGTTCCTATGGCTTCCACTGATAGCAACAAAGTCTTTGAATACTGTTTCAGGCCAAAACTGTTTTACCACATGTATGAAGATTGCATTTAGAATTGTTGCGCGAATGAACGCAGCACACCAAGCTGGCTCTGTGAAGTGCTCTGCAACGCAGATGAACTCAGCAAAAAAGGAACGTCCCTCTCACTGTCAACTGCGTTTATTTTCAGCCAACTTAACGTGGTGCAAATATTTGTATGAACATAAGTAAGATTCAACAACAGAAATAAACCGAAAAGTTCCAGACATGTCACTGGGGCAGCAGGGTTGCCTAGTAGTTAGGAGCGTTGGACTTGTAACTGAAAGGTTGTAAGATCAAATCCCCAAGTTGACAAGGTAAAAATCTGTCGCTCTGCCCCTGAACAAGGCAGAAACGAAAATCATCTGTTCTAATGGCCATTGAAAATAAGAATTTGTTCTTAACTGACTTGAAGTTGTTAAATAAAAGGTTAAAAAAATAAAAACATTTAATGGAAAAAACAGAAATGGAAATAATGTGTCCCTGAACAAAGGGGGTGAAAATTCAAAAGTAACAGTCAGTATTTGGTGTGGCCACCAGCTGCATTAA
>NW_025547091.1:0-12157 GCF_905237065.1 Salmo salar | reverse complement strand
CTTTTGAAATGATGCATCGCTCTTCTAGCCTGGTCCCCAGTCCGTGGTATTCTGAACACGATACCATAGCCAGGGAGCAGATCTGTTTGTGCTCTTGCCAACTCAATTTCTGTTATTGTCAAGCAAAACATAACTCTAACGAAGCAGACGTAAAAGGCATGACGATAAGTGACAGGGAGTTGTCAAAATAGCACTAAAATGTAAAATGCTATCGATTTAGTTCATTTAGTTAATATGTCTCCAATTCGCTAGCTAACAAACCATCTGCCTCCCGTGTCTGCATCTGGGTCTTGCTCTGTGCCTTTATAGTACGAACTGGCCATTGACAGACGGCAGCAGACTTCGACCAGCTCCACCATGCTGTCTCCCTGCAGGGAGCCACCATTGGGAGGCATGAGGAGCTACTGCTGGACCTTTTGGAAGGGCTTCGTTCCCACTAAACGCCACGACCAGGGGGTTCAAGGCTATTATGGAGCAAATCAGGGAGTTAGCTCATAGGCAGGCTGCCACCCTGTTGAGACCTCCCAACCACCCAGTAGCATGTCTACTATCAGTGGTGGGGTTTGAACAGCCTACCCGGTTCCCCGAGAACCCCGCTTACCTCCTCCGGACAGATATTCTGGGGATCGTGGAACCTGCGGGGTTTTCTTTCTCAGTGCTCCCTTATTTTTGAGCTACAGCCATCATCGTACAATTCGGACCGGTTGAAGATAGTGTATATTATTACGCTAATGACAGGAAGGGCGTTCTCTGGGCTACGGCAGTTTGGGAGAAACAATCCGCAATTTGTCGTCATCTGGAAGATTTTATGGCAGAGGTGATTGGATTTGATTTGAAGGTGTTTGATTCTCCGGTAACCGTGAGAGAGGTGGCCCGAAAACTACTTGAATTACGTCAAGACTCCGTGGTGTGGCAGACTACGCAATTGATGGGCGTCTACGGGAACACAGGAGTGAGAGGAGGCCTTTAGGCACACTCGTTCATCCACTTCTGCTCGTTCATCTCCGAAGGAATCCAGAAGTCCCCGAGGCTGTATTTCCGAGAAGACCTGAAGCCACCCGAGTTCCTCGAGAATCATTGGCGACGGGTAAGTCAGATACACTGGAACCTATGCAACTGGGCAGAGCTAGATTATTGCCTAGGGAACGTTCACATAGGCTAACCTCCAACAGTTGTCTGTACTGTGGGGCTGTGGGACATTATATAGCCACCTGCCCGGTTAAGAGACCTATTTCTTTAGTAGGTACAAGTACTCTGGTGAGCCAGACTGGGAATCCTCTAATTCCTATCAACCGCACCTTTTTTGTGGTACTGCTGTAGGGAGACAAGTCTAAGTCTCATTGACTCTGGGGCGGATGAGAGTTTTATGGACGCTAACCTAGTTTCTGAATTAGGTATCCCCACTCAACTCCTCTCTGTTCCCATGGACGCTAGAGCAGTGGACGGCTGCTCCATTGGTAGAGTTAAGAACAGCACTGTTGCTGTTAATTTGTGGGTTTCAGGAAATCACAGTGAGGCTATACAGCTTCTCCTCATTGAGTCCCCCCCATGTTCCTGTTGTGTTGGGATATTCTTGGCTCCAAAAACACAATCCTGTTATTGACTGGACCACGAGTTCAATCCTGGGTTGGAGTCCGTTCTGCCATTCCCATTGCCTCAAAGCAGCGTAGCCTTCTCTGTGACGGCCTCCTCAGGGCTTAAGTCAAGCCTCTGATTTCTTTGCCGTCCCGAGAGTACCATGACCTCCTGGAGGTCTTCAGCAAGGCATGGGCTACTTCTCTTCCCCCCACATCGTCCCTACGATTGTGCCATTGACCTTCTCCCAGGCACCACACCACCTCGTGGTCGGCTATATTCCCTATCCGGCCCGGAGACCAAGGCCATGGAGGAGTATATTGAGGACTCTCTGGCTGCTGGAGGTATCCGTCCTTCTGCATCTCCTGCCGGTGCAGGGTTTTTCTTTGTGGAATAGAAGGACAAGACGTCCGTGCATTGACTACCGGGGCCTTAATGACATAACAATCAAGAATCGTTACCCCTTACTACTCCTCTCCACAGCTTTCGAACGTCTCCAGGGGGCTACCATCTTCTCCAAGCTGGACCGTCGGAATGTCTACCACCTGGTTCGGATACGCGAAGGGGATGAGTGGAAGACATCCTTCAACACCGCCAGTGGACATTATGAGTACCTGGTCATGCCGTTTGGACTCACCAACGCCCCCGGGGTCTTCCAGGCCCTGGTAAACGATGTGCTTGTTTCGTGTTAGTCTACCTCGACAACATCCTGTTTTTTTCCCCGTTCTGTCCAAGAACCCATCCTCCATGTTCGACAAGTCCTTCAGCACCTCCTGGAGAACCAGTTATTTGTGAAAGCGGAGAAATGCGAGTTCCACCGTTCTACCCTCTCCTTTCTGGGATATGTCATCGCTGAAGGAAATGTCCAGATGGAACCAGAAAAGGTGAAAGCAGTAGTGGATTGGCCCCAACCTACGTCCATGGTGCAGCTGCAACGTTTCCTGGGGATTGCCAATTTCTACCGGCATTTCATTCGAGGCTATAGCACCCTGGCGGCCCCCCTCTCGGGACTCACCTCTCCCAAGGTACCGTTCACATGGTCCCCAGCGGTTGACAGAGCTTTGTGGACCTGAAGCCTCGGTTCACTACAGCCCCTGTCCTCGTCCATCCGGACCCGTCCCGTCAGTTTGTAGTTGAGGTCGATGTTTTTGACCTTGGACCTTGGGCTATCCTGTCCCAGCAACCTGTCCAGGACCAAAAGCTCCACTCCTGTGCCTTCCCTGTCCCATCGTCTCAACTCTATAGAAAGAAACTACGATGCGGATAACCGAGAACTCCTGGCAGTCAAGATGGGGGAGTGGAGACACTGGCTGGAGGGGAGCAGAACATCTGTTTTGGTTTGGACCGACCACAAGAATTTGGAATATCTCCGACACAGCCAAGCGCCTTAACTCCAGGCAGGCCTGGTGGGCTCTGTTATTCACCAGGTTCAAGTTCACCATTTCCTTTCGCCCAGGGTCCAAGAATGTTAAACCTGATGCACTCTCTCGCCTGTACAGCCCTGCTGCCACATCCTCTGACTCCGAGACCATCCTCCCTACCTCATGCCCTTGCGGCTGCTATGGGCAGGGGTATTAAGACCCTGGTCCGCAAGGCACAACGTTCCCAGCCTGCCCCTTGAGGGGGCCCGGCTAACTGGTTGTTTGTTCAGTCCGTCCCGGGTCCTGGAATGGGCTCATTCCTCCAAGCTTACCTGTCATCTGGGTTCCCGTCGAACTCTGGCCTTCCTCCGACAACGTTTCTGGTGGCTCACAATGGTTCCTTACACCTTGGCCTTCGTTGTCGCATGCACCATTTGTGCTCAGAATAAGACTCCATGGCAAGTCCCTTCCGGCCTCCTTCAGCCACTTCCCGTCCCTCATCGTCCCTGGTCCCATATCTCCCTGGACTTTGTCACTGGGCTGTCTCCGTCTGATCGCAACACCATCATTCTGACGGTAGTGGATCGGTTTTCCAAGGCCATCCATTCCATACATTTCATCCCTCTCCCCCAAACTACCCTCTGCCAAAGAGACGGCCCAGCTCATGGTGCAGCACGTCTTCAGGATCCACGGACTCCCCGGTAGACATGGTCTCTGACCGGGTCCTCAGTTCTCATCTCAGTTCTGGAAGGCGTTCTGCACCCTTACTTGGTTATCGGCCAGCCTGTCCTCCGGAATCCATCCCAATCCAACGGCCAGTCGGAGCGAGCAAACCAAGACCTGGAAACAAGACATGGAGAAGAGCCCGGAATGCGCTTCTCAAGACCAACTCCGGTATTGTCGACAAGCGGACCACCACCGGACTCCACCACCCGCTACCGCATTGGGCAGAGGGTATGGCTATCCACATGGAACCTGCCCCTTCGGTTGGAGTCCTGCAAACTTTTCCCATCTCTAGTCCTTAGTTCCACTGCTGTTCATAATTTGTTACCCCGTACCCTCCGTATTCACCCTACGTTCCATGTGTCTAGGATTAAGCCCATGTCTCCCTTTGTCTTCTGTTTCCAGGCCCACCCCTCTGCCCTGTGTCATCGATGGCCATCCGGCATACACGGTGAGACGTTTCCTGAGTGTTCGACCACGGGGCAGGGGTTTCCAGTACCTGGTTTACTGGGAGGGTTATGGCCCAGAGGAGAGGTGCTGGGTCCCCGCTTCAGACATCCTGGACCCAGCCCTCATCGCCGGCACCCCGGTCAACCAGGTATGCACCCAGGTAGGACACCAGGTGGCGCCCCCTAGAGGGGGGGGGTTACTGTCACACCCTGATCTGTTTCACCTGTCCTCTCCACCCCCTCCAGGTGTAACCCATCTTCCCCATTATCCCCTGGGTTTTTATACCTGTATTTTCTGTCTGTCTGTGCCAGTTCGAATAGTTTTGTCAAGTCAACGAGCTTGTTACTCTGTGCTCCTGCGTTTCAATTTTTCTGTTTTTGCTAGTCCTCCCGGTTTTGCTCCTTGCCTGCCTTGACACTGAACCTGCCAGCCTGACCATACTGCCTGCTCTGACCTCAAGCCTGCCTACCATTGTGTAACTCCTGGACTCCGATCTTGTTATGATATTTTGCCTGTCCACAACCATTCTCTTGCCTGCCCCTTGGATACAAATAAATATCAGAGACTCGAACCATCTGTCTCTCGTGTCTGCATCTAGGTCTTGCCCTTTGCCCTTATGCACGGAGCACCATTAAATCCATTATTAAAAAATGTAAAGAATATGGCACCACAACAAACCTGCCTAGAGAAGGCCGCCTACCAAAACTCATGGACCAGGCAAGGAAGGCATTAATCAGAGGCAACAAAGAGACCAAAGATAGGGACCGGGAAACTGGGACTAGGAAACTGGGTGGCAGCATTATGCTGTGGGGATGATTTTCTATCGGCAGGGACTGGGAAACTGGTCAGAATTGTAGGACTGATGGATGGTGCTAAATACAGGGAAAATCTTGAAGAAACCTGTTTCAGTCTTCCAGAGATTTGAGACTGGGACGGAGGTTTACCTTCCAACAGGACAATGACCCTAAGCATACTGCTAAAGCAACACTCGAGTGGTTTAAGGGGAAACATTTAAATGTTTTGGAATGGCCTAGTCAAAGCCCAGACCTCAATCCAATTGAAAATATGTGGTATGACTTCAAGATTGCTGTACACCAGCTGAACCCATCCAACTTGAAGGAGCTGGAGCAGTTTTGCCTTGAATGGCCAAAAATCCCAGTGGCTAGATATGCCACGCTTTTAGAGACATACCCCAAGAGACTTGCAGCTGTAATTGCTGCAAAAGGTGGCTCTACAAAGTAATGACTTTGGGGGTGGGGTGAATAGTTATGCACGCTCAAGTTTTCAGTTTGTCTTATTTCACAAGAAAAAATATCTTGCATCTTCAAAGTGGTAGGCATGTTGTGTAATTCAAATGATACAAACACCCCCAAAAATATCAATTTTAATTCCAGGTTGTAAGTCAACAAAATAGGAAAAATGCCAAGTGGGGTGAATACTTTCGCAAGCCACTGTACAGGGGGCTCTGGTCAAAAGTAGTGCCCTATACAGGCAATAGGGTGTCGTTTGGGACGCAGCCTCATTGTGACTTGTGTTTAGGCCGTCATTGTTATCAAGGCACAAGGCAAGACTCAAATGCAGACACAGGAGGGAGATGGTTGGAGTCATACAACATTTATTAATCCAAAGGGGTAGGCAAGAGAATGGTCGTGGACATGCAAAAGGTCAAAACCAGGAGGTACAGAGTGGCAGACAGGCTCGTGGTCAAGGCAGGCATGTTGGTACAAAGTCCATAAACAGGCAAGGGTCAGAACCGGGAGGACTATAAAACGGAAAATACGAAAAGCAGGAGAACGGGAAAACGCTGGTTGACTTGAAAACATACAAGACGAACTGGCAGAGAGACAGGAAACACAGGGATAAATACGCTGGGGAAAATAAGCAACACCTGGAGGAGGTGGAGACAAACACAAGGACAGGTGAAACATTTCGGGCGTGACAGTACCCCCCTTGGGACACCAGGGCGCATACTTCGCTGACCGGGTGTTGGCGGTGGAAATCGATGATGAGGGGCCAGGTGCAAGATGTCTTCAGCAGGAACCCAGCACATCTACTCTGGGCCATAACCCTCCCAGTCAACCATGTACTGGAAACCCCTGCCCCATGGTCGAACCTTCATGGGGCGTCTCACCATATACGCTGGCTGGCCACCAATAACCCTGGGGGAGGGATGGGCCTGGAGACAGAAAACAAAGGACAGTGAGACACAGGCTTAATCCTAGACACATGGAAGGTAGGATGAATACGGAAGGTACGGGGTAACACAAGACAGACAGCAGTGGAACTTAGGACTCTGGAGATGGGAAAAGGACCAATGAAACGGGGGCAAAGTTTTGCGGGACGGTCCTCTTGTTGACGATACCTAGAGTTGGTCTTGAGAATAGCCGCCCCTGGCTCTTCTCCAGGTACGTCGACAGCAACGGACAAACATCTGGGCCGAGGGTACGCTGACCTCCTGCTCTTGTTCAGGGAAGAGTGGAGGCTGATTCCTCATGGAGCACTCGAAAGGGGAGAGTCCCGTGGCAGAAAAGGGAAGTAGCATGTGCCTTACTGAACACTTCCAGGAGGTCATGGTATTATATGGGAATAGCAGAGACATCCACAGTCTAGCTAACATCCTGAGGAGGACGACTTGGAGAAGGCTGTGCTGCTTGAAGGCAGTGGCAAAAAGGACTCCAACCCAGGATGGAGCTTGTGATCCAGTCGATCACAGGATTGTGTTTTTGTAGCCAGGAAAATCCCAACCTAACCGGAACATGGCGATATGCAATGAGGAGGAACTGTATGCTCTCACTGTGGTTACCGGAAACCCGTAATTGAATGGGCACAGTACTATGGGTGACTTCCCCTATAGATCGGCCGTCCAGTGCCCTAGCATCCATGGGCACAGACAGAGGTTGAGTGGGAATATCAAGTTCTGAAACTATCGTGGCATCCATAGTCAATGAGTACTCGGAGAGAGTTAGATTGGTCTCCCCACAGCACAAGAGCAAAAAGGGGTGTGCGGGTGATGGGAATTAGGGAACTCCCAGTCTGACTCACCATAGTACTGGTACCCACTAGAGACAAGGGTTCCCTAATAGGGCAGGTAGCTATAAAATGTCCTGCCCCTCCACAGTACAGCCAACAGTTATTATTCATCCTCCGTGAGCGCTCCCAAACTGATAGCCTAGTTCTTCCCAACTGTATAGGTTCAGGAGTATCCAACTCACCCGTCGTAGATTCACGAGAGAGCTCGGGTGACTTCTACTCCTCTTGGAAGAGCTGCCTTCGGAAACTTCCGGATTCCATAGGAGATGAACACACCATATCGGTTGCACGAGTGTGCCCGAGATCAGACCTCCTCTCACTCTTGCATTCCCTTAGGCATCCATCAATTTTAATGAATAAGGCGATAGAGTCGAGGTCCACCGGCAGTTCCCGAGCAGCTAGCTCATCCTTTACCTCCTCAGGTAATCTGTGCAGAAAAGTATCAAAAAGAGACTTCGGATTCCAGGCACTCTCGGCGGCCAACGTGCGAAAGTCCACCACGTAGTCTGCAACACTACGGGAGTTTTGACGTAAGTCAAGCAGTTTGCTGGCCGCCTTTCTCCCGGATACCGGGAAAAATGCTGGTTGACTTGAAAACACACAAGACAAACTGACACAGAGAGACAGGAAACAGGGATAAATACATTGGGGAAAATAAGCAACACCTACAGGGGTGGAGACAATGACAAGGACAAGTGAAACAGATCAGGGCGTGACAATTTTAAAGAATAATTTGTTCTTAACTGACTTGCCTAGTTAAATAAAAACAACTAAACATCATAACATTTCAGGAGAATCTGAGTTATCTGGTTTGGTGAAGCTCTCTGAGACCACAGCATAGCAGAAGGCAGGCAGCACAATTCGTAACATATCATACGAAATCGATGATGGACATGAACAAATTAATAAAAACCATACAAAACTTAACATAGCAAACTCAATGGAGTGTCTCGGATTTACGTAAAGAATAATACGAAATGCTCTGTGACCAGGTTAAGTTCTGAGACCACAGCATAACAGAAGACAGGCAGGACAGCACCAGTTAGATCTGAGACCACAGCATAACAGAAGACAGGCAGGACAGCACCAGTTAGATCTGAGACCACAGCATAACAGAAGACAGGCAGGACAGCACCAGTTAGATCTGAGACCACAGCATAACAGAAGACAGGCAGGACAGCACCAGTTAGATCTGAGACCACAGCATAACAGAAGACAGGCAGGACAGCACCAGTTAGATCTGAGACCACAGCATAACAGAAGACAGGCAGGACAGCACCAGTTAGATCAGAGACCACAGCATAACAGAAGACAGGCAGGACAGCACCAGTTAGATCTGAGACCACAGCATAACAGAAGACAGGCAGGACAGCACCAGTTAGATCTGAGACCACAGTATAACAGAAGACAGGCAGGACAGCACCAGTTAGATCTGAGACCACAGCATAACAGAAGACAGGCAGGACAGCACCAGTTAGATCTGAGATCACAGCATAACAGAAGACAGGCAGGACAGCACCAGTTAGATCTGAGACCACAGCATAACAGAAGACAGAAGACAGGACAGCACCAGTTAGATCTGAGACCACAGCATAACAGAAGACAGGCAGGACAGCACCAGTTAGATCTGAGACCACAGCATAACAGAAGACAGAAGACAGGACAGCACCAGTTAGATCTGAGACCACAGCATAACAGAAGACAGGCAGGACAGCACCAGTTAGATCTGAGACCACAGCATAACAGAAGACAGGCAGGACAGCACCAGTTAGATCTGAGACCACAGCATAACAGAAGACAGGCAGGACAGCACCAGTTAGATCTGAGACCACAGCATAACAGAAGACAGAAGACAGGACAGCACCAGTTAGATCTGAGACCACAGCATAACAGAAGACAGGCAGGACAGCACCAGTTAGATCTGAGACCACAGCATAACAGAAGACAGGCAGGACAGCACCAGTTAGATCTGAGACCACAGCATAACAGAAGACAGGCAGGACAGCACCAGTTAGATCTGAGACCACAGCATAACAGAAGACAGGCAGGACAGCACCAGTTAGATCTGAGACCACAGCATAACAGAAGACAGAAGACAGGACAGCACCAGTTAGATCTGAGACCACAGCATAACAGAAGACAGGCAGGACAGCACCAGTTAGATCAGAGACCACAGCATAACAGAAGACAGGCAGGACAGCACCAGTTAGATCTGAGACCACAGCATAACAGAAGACAGGCAGGACAGCACCAGTTAGATCTGAGACCACAGCATAACAGAAGACAGGCAGGACAGCACCAGTTAGATCTGAGACCACAGCATAACAGAAGACAGGCAGGACAGCACCAGTTAGATCTGAGACCACAGCATAACAGAAGACAGAAGACAGGACAGCACCAGTTAGATCTGAGACCACAGCATAACAGAAGACAGGCAGGACAGCACCAGTTAGATCAGAGACCACAGCATAACAGAAGACAGGCAGGACAGCACCAGTTAGATCTGAGACCACAGCATAACAGAAGACAGGCAGGACAGCACCAGTTAGATCTGAGACCACAGCATAACAGAAGACAGGCAGGACAGCACCAGTTAGATCTGAGACCACAGCATAGCAGAAGACAGGCAGGACAGCACCAGTTAGATCTGAGACCACAGCACAACAGAAGACAGGCAGGACAGCACCAGTTAGATCTGAGACCACAGCATAACAGAAGACAGGCAGGACAGCACCAGTTAGATCTGAGACCACAGCATAACAGAAGACAGGCAGGACAGCACCAGTTAGATCTGAGACCACAGCATAACAGAAGACAGAAGACAGGACAGCACCAGTTAGATCTGAGACCACAGCATAACAGAAGACAGGCAGGACAGCACCAGTTAGATCAGAGACCACAGCATAACAGAAGACAGGCAGGACAGCACCAGTTAGATCTGAGACCACAGCATAACAGAAGACAGGCAGGACAGCACCAGTTAGATCTGAGACCACAGCATAACAGAAGACAGGCAGGACAGCACCAGTTAGATCTGAGACCACAGCATAGCAGAAGACAGGCAGGACAGCACCAGTTAGATCTGAGACCACAGCATAACAGAAGACAGAAGACAGGACAGCACCAGTTAGATCTGAGATCACAGCATAACAGAAGACAGGCAGGACAGCACCAGATAGATCTGAGACCACAGCATAACAGAAGACAGGCAGGACAGCACCAGTTAGATCTGAGACCACAGCATAACAGAAGACAGGCAGGACAGCACCAGCTAGATCTGAGACCACAGCATAACAGAAGACAGGCAGGACAGCACCAGTTAGATCTGAGACCACAGCATAACAGAAGACAGAAGACAGGACAGCACCAGTTAGATCTGAGACCACAGCATAGCAGAAGACAGGCAGGACAGCACCAGTTTGATCAGAGACCACAGCATAACAGAAGACAGGCAGGACAGCACCAGTTAGATCTGAGACCACAGCATAACAGAAGACAGAAGACAGGACAGCACCAGTTAGATCTGAGACCACAGCATAACAGAAGACAGGCAGGACAGCACCAGTTAGATCTGAGACCACAGCATAACAGAAGACAGGCAGGACAGCACCAGTTAGATCTGAGACCACAGCATAACAGAAGACAGGCAGGACAGCACCAGTTAGATCAGAGACCACAGCATAACAGAAGACAGGCAGGACAGCACCAGTTAGATCTGAGACCACAGCATAACAGAAGACAGGCAGGACAGCACCAGTTAGATCAGAGACCACAGCATAGCAGAAGACAGGCAGCACAGCACCAGTTAGATGTATATTGCCCTACAGTACAACAGTAATGGGAAGAGCTGGAGTAGCATGATTCACTGTACAGCAACTGGAGTAAGAAACAGACGTGTGTGTGTGTGTGTGTGTGTGTGTGTGTGTGTGTGTGTGTGTGTGTGTGTGTGTGTGTGTGTGTGTGTGTGTGTGTGTGTGTGTGTGTGTGTGTGTGTGTGTGTGTGTGTGTGTGTGTGTGTGTGTGTGTATGTGTATTAGGGTGAGGTCCTGAGGTCGTGAGAAGCATGTGGAGAACCATGCAGAAAGGGGAAGAACAGAGGAGGAACAGAGGAGAGGAAAGGAACAACATGTTGGGATGATGTTTCTATTTTGAGAGGGGACAGTAGAGGGACCGACTCAGGGAGAGAACAGGTTCTGTTTTGGGAGGGACTGTAGAGGACCGACTCAGGGAGAGAACAGGTTCTGTTTTGGGAGGGGACTGTAGAGGGACCGACTCAGGGAGAGAACAGGTTCTGTTTTGGGAGGGGACAGTAGAGGGACCCGACTCAGGGAGAGAACAGGTTCTGTTTTGGGAGGGGACAGTAGAGGGACCGACTCAGGGAGAGAACAGGTTCTGTTTTGGGAGCGGACTGTAGAGGGACCGACTCAGGGAGAGAAACAGGTTCTGTTTTGGGAGGGGACTGTAGAGGGACCGACTCAGGGAGAGAACAGGTTCTGTTTTGGGAGGGGACTGTAGAGGGACCGACTCAGGGAGAGAACAGGTTCTGTTTTGGGAGGGGACTGTAGAGGTCCGACTCAAGGAGAGAACAGGTTCTGTTTTGGGAGGGGACAGTAGAGGGACCGACTCAGGGAGAGAACAGGTTCTGTTTTGGGAGGGGACAGTAGAGGGACCGACTCAGGGAGAGAACAGGTTCTGTTTTGAGAGGGGACTGTAGAGGGACCGACTCAGGAGAGAACAGGTCCTGTTTTGGGAGGGGGACTGTAGAGGGACCGACTCAGGGAGAGAACAGGTTCTGTTTTGGGAGGGGACTGTAGCAGGACATTATTATCTTTAGGAATGTAATGAAGTAAAAGTAAAAGTTGTCAAAATATAAATAGTAAAGTACAGATACCCCAAAAATGACTTAAGTAGTACTTTAAAGTATTTTTACTTAAATACTTTGAAGGTGCAAAATATTTTTATTGTGAAACCAGCAAGAAATAAGTGAAAACTGAAAACTTGTGCATGCATAACTATTC
>NW_025547090.1:0-5273 GCF_905237065.1 Salmo salar | reverse complement strand
CCTGTTATGGCTAGGGGGCAGTATTTTCACAGCCGGATAAAAAACGTACCCGATTTAATCTTCGATTATTACTCCTGCCCAGAAACTAGAATATAATTATTAGCTTTGGATAGAAAACACTCCAAAGTTTCTAAAACTTGTTTGAATGGTGTCTGTGAGTATAACAGGATTCATTTGGCAGGCCAAAACCTGAGAAGATTCCATGCAGGAAGTGGCCTGTCTGACAATTTCTTGCCCTTCTTTATTATCTCTATCCATTACAGAGGATCTCTGCTGTTACGTGACACTTCCTCACGGCTCCCATGGCTCTCAGAAGGTGGCAAAAAGCTGAATCGTGGCTTTGCGGGCTCTGGCTGAAAAAAGTAGCGCATTTGGGTAGTGGCTGGTTACAGTACTGTGAACTCAGCTGCGTGCCTCGACCATGCTATATTTTCTTTCTCTGTTTCCTAAACGCATTCCGGTGAATATTATCGCTTTTTACGAGAAAAATGGCATAAAAATTGATTTTAAACAGCGGTTGACATGCTTGACGGTAATCGATATATTTAGAAATCTTTTGTCAGAATTGCGCCATGCTCGTGACCCTTATTTACCACTTCGGATAGTGTCTTGAACGCACGAACAAAACGCCGCTATTTGGATATAACGATGGATTATTTTGGACCAAACCAACATTTGTTATTGAAGTAGCAGTCCTGGGAGTGCATTCTGACGAAGACAACAAAGGTAATCAAACTTTTGTAATAGTAAATCGGAATTTGGTCAGGGGCTAAACTTGGTCGGTGTCTAAATGGCTAGCCGTGATGGCTGGGCTATCTACTGAGAATATTGCAAATGTGCTTTCACCCGAAAGCTATTTTAAAATCGGACATATCGAGTACATAGAGGAGTTCTGTATCTATAATTCCTTAAAATAATTGTTATGTTTTTTGTGAACGTTTATCGTGAGTAATTTAGTAAATTCACCGGATGTTTGCGGACAGGTTTGCTAGTTCTGAACGTCACATGCTAATGTAAAAAAGCTGGTTTTTGATATAAATATGAACTTGATTGAACAAAACATGCATGCATTGTATAACATAATGTCCTAGGGTTGTCATCTGATGAAGATCATCAAAGGTTAGTGCTGCATTTAGCTGTGGTTTTGTTTTTTGAGACATTATATGCTAGCTTGAAAAATGGGTGTCTGATTATTTCTGGCTGGGTACTCTGCTGACATAATCTAATGTTTTGCTTTCGCTGTAAAGCCTTTTTGAAATCGGAGAGTGTGGTTAGATTAACGAGAGTCTTGTCTTTAAAATGCTGTAAAATAGTCATATGTTTGAAAAATGGAAGTTTTCGGATTTTAGAGGAGTTTGTATTTCGCGCCACGCCCATCATTGGATATTGGAGCAGGTGTTCCGCTAGCGGAACGTCTAGATGTAAGAGGTTAATAAATTCCTGAAGATGAACACTAACTCCGCTGCACCTTGGTCCCCTCTTCCAGACGATCGTTACAGAATCCCCCACCAAAAACGGACCAAGCAGAGGAGGAAGGAGAAGCAGCAGGAGAGGGGAGATATGCACTCGTGGACATGGGAGGAGATATTGGACGGTAAAGGACCATTGGCTCAAGCTGGGGAGTATCGCCGCCTGCAGTGGGAGATCGAGGCTGCGAGAGCGGAGAGGCGCTGGTATGAGGCAAGGGAGCATGACAGGCACGAGAGGCAGCCCCCAAATTTTTTTTGGGGGGGGCACACGGGGAGTGTGGCGGAACCAGGAAGGAATTCTGGGCCAACTCCCCGTGCTTACGGCAGGCAGCGTAGTACTGGTAAGGCACCGTGTTATGCTGTAAAGCGCACGGTGTCTCCAGTGCGCGTGCATAGCCCAGTGCGCTATAGGCCAGCCCCCCCGCAAGTGCCATGCGAGTGCAGGCATCGAGCCAAGACGGATTGTGCCAGCTCAGCGCGTCTGGTCTCCAGTGCACCTTTTCGGTCCAGGTTATCCTGCACCGGCTCTGTGCACTGTGTCTCCAGGGCGCTGGGAGGGTCCAGTTCGCCCAATGCCTGCGCTCCGCCCGTGCCAGGCAAAGTGGGCATTCAGCCTGGAATGTGGGTAAATGGCCTAAGTACCAGAACTCCAGTGCTCCCCCACAGCCCGGTTTATCCTGTGCCTCCTCCTCGGACCAGGCCTCCAGTGGGTCTCCCCATCCTGGTCAGTCATGTGACTCCTCCATGGACCAGGCCTCCAGTGGGTCTCCCCAGCCTGGTGAGTCCAGTGCCTGCGACCAGAGCCAGGCCTCCTTCATGTCTCCCCAGCCTGGTGAATCCTGGGCCAGAGCCGCCCACCAGTCCGGAGCCGCCAGAGCCGCCCGCCAGTCTGGAGTCGCCAGAGCCGCCAGCCAGTCTGGAGCCGCCAGAGCCGCCCGCCAGTCCGGAGCCACCAGAGCCGCCCCGTCGGGCCGCCAGAGCCGCCCGCCAGTCCGGGCCGCCAGAGCGCCCGCCAGTCGGAGCCGTCAGAGCCGCCCGCCTGTCCGAGCCGCCCACCTGTCTCGGAGCTGCCAGAGCCGCCTGCCTGTCCGGGAAGCAGCCAGAGCTGCCCGCCTGTCCCGAGCCGCCAGAGCTGCCCGCCAGCCTGGTGAGTCCTGTGCCTGCGCCCAGGGCTAGGCCTCCTTCATGTCTCCCCAGCCTGGTGAGTCCTGTGCCTGCGCCCAGGGCCAGGCCTCCTTCATGTCTCCCCAGCCTGGTGAATCCTGGGCCAGAGCCGCGGAACCGCCCGCCTGTCCGGAGCCTCGCACCTGTCCGAGCCGCCAGAGCCGCGCCTGTCCGGAGCAGCCAGAGCCGCCCGCCTGTCCGGAGCCGCACGAGCCGCCCGCCTGTCCGGAGCCGCCCACCTGTCCGGAGCCGCCAGAGCCGCCCGCCTGCCCGGAGCAGCCAGAGCCGCCCGCCTGTCCGGAGCCGCCAGAGCTGCCCGCCAGCTTGGTGAGTCCTGTGCCTGCGCCCAGGGCCAGGCCTCCTTCATGTCTTCCCAGCCTTGTGAGTCCTATGCCTGCGCCCAGGGCCAGGCTTCCTTCATGTCTCCCCAGCCTGGTGAATCCTGGGCCAGAGCCGCCGGAGCCGCCCGCCTGTCCGGAGCCGCCCACCTGTCCGGAGCCGCCAGAGCCGCCCGCCTGTCCGGAGCAGCCAGAGCCGCCCGCCTGTCCGGAGCCGCCAGAGCCGCCCGCCTGTCCGGAGCCGCCGCCAGAGTCGCTGCCAGAGTCGCCCGCCAGCCGGGCGCCGCCAGAGTCGCCCGCCAGTCCCCCGGCACGGCCAGGGGCGCCACCTAAGTGGGCAACGCCAAGGGTGGAGCGGAGGCCACGTCCCGCACCTGAGCCGCCGCCGTAAGAAGGCCCACCCGGACCCCCCCCTTCAGAGTCAGGTTTTGCGGCCGGAGTCCACACCTTTGGGGGGTACTGTAACGCCCTGGCCATAGAGAGGGTTTTTGTTCTTTATTTTGGTTAGGCCAGGGTGTTACATTGGGTGGGCGTTCTATGTTCATTTTCTATGTTTTTGTATTTCTTTGTTTTGGGCCGTGTATGGCTCCCAATCAGGCACAGCTGTAGTTTGTTGTTGCTGATTGGGAGTCACACATAAGGAGCCTGTTTTCCTTTGGTTTTGTGGGGGATTGTTTCTGTTTCGTGTTTGCACCTGACAGTACTGTGTGGCTGTCGGTTTTCTTGTTTTTGTATAGTGTTCACGTTGTTTAATACATTCCTGAAGATGAACACTAACTCCGCTGCACCTTGGTCTACTCTTTCCACAGACAGCCGTTACAATAATAGAGAGACATTTTTGGCTTTTTGTTGTGTAATTGTCAGTTAGCAACTTACTTTGGGATCAAAATAAAAAAAATCTAATTTTATTGGTTCTGTACATATACAGTTGAAGTTGGAAGTTTACATACACCTTAGCCAAATACATTTAAACTCAGTTTTTCACAATTCCTGACATTTAATCCTAGTGAAAATTCCCTGTCTTAGGTCAGTTAGGGATCACCACTTTATTTTAAGAATGTGAAATGTCAGAATAATAGTGGAGAGTGATTTATTTCAGCTTTTATTTCTTTCATCACATTCCCAGTGGGTCAGAAGTTTACATACACTCAATTAGTATTTGGTAACATTGCCTTTTAGATTGTTTAACTTGGGTCAAATGTTTCGGGTAGCCTTCCACAAGCTTCCCACAATAAGTTGGGTGAATTTTGGCCCATTCCTCCTGACAGAGCTGGTGTAACTGAGTCAGGTTTGTAGACCTCCTTGATCGCACCGCTTTCAGTTCTGCCCACACATTTTCTATAGGATTGAGGTCAGGCTTTGTGATGGCCACTCCAATACCTTGACTTTGTTGTCCTTAAGCCATTTTGCCACAACTTTGGAAGTATGCTTGGGGTCATTGTCGATTTGGAAGACCCATTTGCGACCGCTTTAACTTCCTGACTGATGTCTTGAGATGTTGCTTCAATATATCCACGTAATTTTCCTACCTCATGATGCCATCTATTTTGTGAAATGCACCAGTCCCTCCTGCAGCAAAGCACCCCACAACATGATGCTGCCACCCCCGTACTTCACGGTTGGGATGGTGTTCTTCGGCTTGCAAGCCTCCCCTTTTCCTCCAAACATAACTATGGTCATTATGGCAAACAGTTCTATTATGTTTCTTCAAACCAGAGGACATTTGTCCAAAAAGTACGATCTTTGTCCCTATGTGCAGTTGCAATCCGTAGTCTGGCTTTTTTTATGGTGGTTTTGGAGTGGTGGCTGTTTCCTTGCTGAATGGCCTTTCAGGTTATATATACAGTACCATCAAAAGTTTAAACACTCATACTTATTCAAGGTTTTTTATTATTATTCTACATTGTAAACAATAGTGAAGACAAGAAAACTTTGAAATAACACAAATGGAATCATGTAGTTACCAAAAGTGTTAAACAAATCAAAATATTTTGATTTTAGATTCTTCAAAGTAGCCACCCTTTGCCGTTGATGGCAGCTTTGCACAATCTTGGCAGCGATTACAGCATTGAGTCTTTTTGGGTATGACGCTACAAGCTTGGCACAGCTGTACTTGGGGAGTTCTCCCATTATTCGATGCAGATCCTTTCAAGCTCTGTCAGGTTGGATGTGGAGCGTCGCTGCACAGCTATTTTCAGATCTCTCCAGAGATGTTCAATCGGGTTCAAGTCCGAGCTCAAAGACTTGTCTTGAAGCCACTCTTGCGTTAACTTGGTTGCGTGCTTAGGATCGTTGTCCTGTT
>NW_025547089.1:0-14543 GCF_905237065.1 Salmo salar | reverse complement strand
AGCATTAGCATGCTTCGGTTCAGCTGCCGCCTAGCCAAACTCCGATAAGTCAAGAAATCTGTCATTAATTTTGATGTTTTGCTGAGAAATCTTAGTTGCGCAATTTTACAGCTAATTAAGATGTTTGGTGCAGTGTTTCTCTAGTGAACAAATTTGCATGAAAACGATTAGTCTATCTTTGAATGACAACAAACACTTAATTGAAGAATCCCTACTGTTGACCAATCACCGACGAAGGGACATAGACTTTGGCCACCGACTTCTGCTTACCTCGAGAAAATGTTTGTGTCCACGAACAGCCCGAAAAAACCCTTGCCGAAAACCAAAAGCGAACAAAAACATAACAAAATGTTGTCATAATATACAGTACCAGTCAAAAGTTTGGACACACCTACTCATTTCCAGGGTTTCTATTTATTTATTACTATTTTTCTACATTGTAGAATAATAGTGAAGACATCAAACTTTTGAAATAACACATATGGAATCATGTAGTAACCAAAAAGTGTTAAACAAATCAAAATATATTTTATATTTGAGATTCTTCAAAGTAGCCACCCCTTTGATGACAGCTTTGCACACTCTTGGAATTCTCTCAACCAGCTTAATGAGGCAGTCACCTGGAATGCATTTCAATTAACCTGTTAGGGCTAGGGGGCAGTATTGACACGGCTGGATAAAAAACATACCCGATTTAATCTGGTTACCACTCCTACCCAGTAACTAGAATATGCATATACTTATTACATATGGATAGAAAACACCCTAAATTTTCTAAAACTGTTTGAATGGTGTCTGTGAGTATAACAGAACTCATTTGGCAGGCAAAACCCTGAGACATTTTCTGACAGGAAGTGGATACCTGATGTGTTGTATTACCTTTAAACCTATCCCATTGAAAAACACAGGGGCTGAGGAATATTTTGGCACTTCCTATTGCTTCCACTAGATGTCACCAGCCTTTACAAAGTGTTTTGAGTCTTCTGGAGGGAGATCTGACCGAACAAGAGCCATGGAACGATGATGGCCCATTAGACACCTGGCGCGCAGTTCATGTTGGGTACCCTCGTTCCAATACGTTATAAAAGAGTATGCATTCGTCCACCTTGAATATTATTCATGTTCTGGTTAAAAAGGCCCTAATGATTTATGCTATACAACGTTTGACATGTTTGAACGAACGTAAATATATTTTTTTCCCCTCGTTCATGACGAGAAGTCCGGCTGGCTTAGATCATGTGCTAACAAGACGGAGATTTTTGGACATAAATGATGAGCTTTTTTGAACAAAACTACATTCGTTATGGGCCTGTGATACCTGGAAGTGACATCTGATGAAGAGAATCAAAGGTAATGGATTATTTACATAGTATTTTCGATTTTAGATCTCCCCAACATGACGTCTAGTCTGTATCGCAACGCGTATTTTTCTGGGCGCAGTGCTCAGATTATTGCAAAGTGTGATTTCCCAGTAAGGTTATTTTTAAATCTGGCAAGTTGATTGCGTTCAAGAGATGTAAATCTATAATTCTTTAAATGACAATATAATATTTTACCAATGTTTTCTAATTTTAATTATTTAATTTGTGACGCTGACTTGACTGCCGGTTATTGGAGGGAAACGATTTCCTCAACATCAATGCCATAGTAAAACGCTGTTTTTGGATATAAATATGAACTTGATAGAACTAAAAATGCATGCATTGTCTAACATAATGTCCTAGGAGTGTCATCTGATGGGATTGTAAAGGTTAGTGCATCATTTTAGCTGGTTTTATGGTTTTGGTGACCCTGTCTTTGACTTGACAAAACATTACACACAACTCTTGTAAATGTACTGTCCTAACATACTCTAAATTTATGCTTTCGCCGTAAAACCTTTTTGAAATCGTAAAACGTGGTTAGATTAAGGAGATGTTTATCTTTCAAATGGTGTAAAATAGTTGTATTTTTGAAAAATTTGAATTTTGACATTTATTTGGATTCAAATTTGCCGCTCTTGAAATGCACCTGCTGTTGATGGAGTGCACCACGGGTGGCACGCTAAGCGTCCCACCTAGCCCATAGAGGTTAACCCTGTTTGTATGCATACAACTACCTTGTCTATCACTATCGTTATTGATATTGTTATTGTACATACTGTATATTTTATTTATATTGACACCATCTATTTCTGATATTGCTATTATGAAAGTAACCATTTGGCTTTACCGTTTACACCGTCCTGTAGAGACCATCCACTTAGCAAAATATTGATATATAATAAATATTGATATGTGTGGTCGTAACATGATTTTGTGACATACCACAACAATATCATGTGACCGTATCAAGTGTCCACCACATAAATATATGGCTCATGCATCTGTTTACGTACTGTACATGTGCACCTCACTCAGGTTTAAGCCTTAACTTATGTATGAAATACTATGTGATACGTGCATGTGTAACAGTATATATAGTATGCTAATGTACTGGTGTGAAGAAAATAATGTACTTTTTACGTAATACATTTTCCTTGACACTCAAAAGTACTTGTGTCCAATTCACACACTTAGAGAGAACATCCCTGGTCATCACTACTGCCTCTGATCTGGCAGACTCACAAAACACAAATGCTTTGTTTGTAAATTATGTCTGACTGATGAAGTGTGCCCCTGGCTATCGTCAATAAAATATATATATATATATTCGGATATATATACTGCTCAAAAAAATAAAGGGAACACTTAAACAACACATCCTAGATCTGAATGAAATAAATAATCTTATTAAATACTTTTTTCTTTACATAGTTGAATGTGTTGACAACAAAATCACACAAAAATAATCAATGGAAATCCAATTTATCAACCGATGGAGGTCTGGATTTGGCATCACACTCAAAATTAAAGTGGAAAACCACACTACAGGCTGATCCAACTTTGATGTAATGTCCTTAAAACAAGTCAAAATGAGGCTCGGTAGTGTGTGTGGCCTCCACGTGCCTGTATGACCTCCCTACAACGCTTGGGCATGCTCCTGATGAGGTGGCGGATGGTCTCCTGAGGATCTCCTCCCAGACCTGGACTAAAGCATCCGCCAACTCCTGGAAAGTCTGTGGTGCAACATGGCATTGGTGGATGGAGCGAGACATGATGTCCCAGATGTGCTCAATTGGATTCAGGTCTGGGAAACGGGTGGGCCAGTCCATAGCATCAATGCCGTCCTCTTGCAGGAACTGCTGACACACTCCAGCCACATGAGGTCTAGCATTGTCTTGCATTAGGAGGAACCCAGGGCCAACCGCACCAGCATATGGTCTCACAAGGGGTCTGAGGATCTCATCTCGGGTACCTAATGGCAGTCAGGCTAACTCTGGCGAGCACATGGAGGGCTGTGCGGCCCCCCAAAGAAATGCCACCCCACACCATGACTGACCCACCGCCAAACCCGGTCATGCTGGAGGATGTTGCAGGCAGCAGAACGTTCTCCACGGCGTCTCCAGACTCTGTCACGTCTGTCACATGTGCTCAGTGTGAACCTGCTTTCATCTGTAGAAGAGCACAGGGCGCCAGTGGCGAATTTGCCAATCTTGGTGTTCTCTGGCAAATGCCAAACGTCCTGCACGGTGTTGGGCTGTAAGCACAACCCCCCACCTGTGGATGTCGGGCCCTCATACCACCCTCATGGAGTCTGTTTCTGACCGTTTGAGCAGACACATGCACATTTGTGGCCTGCTGGAGGTCATTTTGCAGGGCTCTGGCAGTGCTCCTCCTGCTCCTCCTTGCGCAAAGGCGGAGGTAGCGGTCCCTGCTGCTGGGTTGTTGCCCTCCTACAGCCTCCTCCACGTCTCCTGATGTACTGGCCTGTCTCCTGGTAGCGCCTCCATGCTCTGGACACTACGCTGACAGACACAGCAAACCTTCTTGCCACAGCTCGCATTGATGTGCCATCCTGGATGAGCTGCACTACCTGAGCCACTTGTGTGAGTTGTAGACTCCGTCTCATGCTACCACTAGAGTGAAAGCACTGCCAGCATTCAAAAGTGACCAAAACATCAGCCAGGAAGCATAGGAACTGAGAAGTGGTCTGTGGTCCCCACCTGCAGAACCACTCCTTTATTGGGGGTGTCTTGCTAATTGCCTATAATTTCCACCTGTTGTCTATTCCATTTGCACAACAGCATGTGAAATGTATTGTCAATCGTGTTGCTTCCTAAGTGGACAGTTTCATTTCACAGAAGTGTGATTGACTTGGAGTTACATTGTGTTGTTTAACCTCTATGGGCTAGGTGGGACGCTAGCGTGCCACCCGTGGTGCACTCCATCAACAGCAGGTGCATTTCAAGAGCGGCAAATTTGAATCCAAATAAATGTCAAAATTCAAATTTTTCAAAAATACAACTATTTTACACCATTTGAAAGATAAACATCTCCTTAATCTAACCACGTTTTACGATTTCAAAAGGTTTTACGGCGAAAGCATAAATTTAGAGTATGTTAGGACAGTACATTTACAAGAGTTGTGTGTAATGTTTTGTCAAGTCAAAGACAGGGTCACCAAAACCATAAAACCAGCTAAAATGATGCACTAACCTTTTACAATCTCCATCAGATGACACTCCTAGGACATTATGTTAGACAATGCATGCATTTTTAGTTCTATCAAGTTCATATTTATATCCAAAAACAGCGTTTTACTATGGCATTGATGTTGAGGAAATCGTTTCCCTCCAATAACAGGCAGTCAAGTCAGCGTCACAAATTAAATAATTAAAATTAGAAAACATTGGTAAAATATTATATTGTCATTTAAAGAATTATAGATTTACATCTCTTGAACGCAATCAACTTGCCAGATTTAAAAATAACCTTACTGGGAAATCACACTTTGCAATAATCTGAGCACTGCGCCCAGAAAAATACGCGTTGCGATACAGACTAGACGTCATGTTGGGGAGATCTAAAATCGAAAATACTATGTAAATAATCCATTACCTTTGATTCTCTTCATCAGATGTCACTTCCAGGTATCACAGGTCCATAACGAATGTAGTTTTGTTCAAAAAAGCTCATCATTTATGTCCAAAAATCTCCGTCTTGTTAGCACATGATCTAAGCCAGCCGGACTTCTCGTCATGAACGAGGGGGAAAAAATATATTTCCGTTCGTTCAAACATGTCAAACGTTGTATAGCATAAATCATTAGGGCCTTTTTTAACCAGAACATGAATAATATTCAAGGTGGACGAATGCATACTCTTTTATAACGTATTGGAACGAGGGTACCCAACATGAACTCGGCGCCAGGTGTCTAATGGGCCATCATCGTTCCATGGCTCTTGTTCGGTCAGATCTCCCTCCAGAAGACTCAAAACACTTTGTAAAGGCTGGTGACATCTAGTGGAAGCAATAGGAAGTGCCAAAATATTCCTCAGCCCCTGTGTTTTTCAATGGGATAGGTTTAAAGGTAATACAACACATCAGGTATCCACTTCCTGTCAGAAAATGTCTCAGGGTTTTGCCTGCCAAATGAGTTCTGTTATACTCACAGACACCATTCAAACAGTTTTAGAAACTTTAGAGTGTTTTCTATCCATATATAATAAGTATATGCATATTCTAGTTACTGGGTAGGATTAGTAACCAGATTAAATTGGGTACATTTTTTTTATCCAGACGTGCAAATGCTGCCCCCTAGCCCTAACAGGTTAAAGTGGCTGAGCAGCAGGATAAAAAAAATAGTAGCAGCAACGTATGGTGTGTGTGTTAGGAGAGAGTCATGTAAATAGAGGCACTGCAGATAGTGCTGATGACTGGTCAGTCCAAACCACACATGAACAAAGGAATCTATATTCGGAAAGCCTGTTTCTGTCCTGCCCTTGACTTTGGTGCAGGGCATGTGATGTCCATAGCCTCTTTGTCACATAACTCCCTGATCTTGTCAAAAATATAGTTTGTCTAGTTGTGTCCAGTCCAGGTGGAGCTTTTACAGGCAGACCATCTATGGGAGGAAGGATGTCAGCATTGCACAGCAGCTGAAACCTGGTCCCGACAGTCCGAACGCTCCTTGGCGACAACACCAGGCTCCAGAGCATCGAAGCTGTATAACAGGGAATAACAACAAAGAATCTGAAGACATTACAACTCTGCACAACATCAATTCACCTCCCAAGTTTAGATAAGAATAACCTCATATAATGAAAATGATTTTTTACCTGAAGTGCTGGTATTGCTTGATCTGTGGCAGTGGCCTGAAGTACGGAGTCAGGTGTTGTTGCCAGCCATTGCTTTCTACCAGCACCGTACCATCCTCCAGTCCAACCAGTTGTGGGATGTTGACCCCTGTCACAGTGCTGTCCTTCACAACACCAGCAATCTCAGACAAAGTGTTCACTCTGGTCTTTCTGAAGCGCTGCTTGATGAGGCCAAAGCACCAGTCAGGGGCAAACTTGGTGTGGCCTGTGATCAGGAAGTGAAGGTCCAGATTGTGGTGGAGCTTGTGCATGGTCCACCAGGCACAATACCAGAGCACAAACTTGTTCTTGTTTTGGCGACTGCAGTTATCACAATTCAGGTCCACACGTGTGGTTCTTGTAGTTGATGACTGTGCTGCTGCCTTTGCTTGCTTGGTCCAGCTCTCTTTTTGATGACTGTATGACTGGTGGATTAGAGTCAGTCGTGTTCTACTGATTGATGCTGATATACAAATATTTTAGCATCATTATACAATAGATGTGAAATGGCATTCTGAGACATCGCTACACACAGTTTATACAGGTAATGTTAGCTACTATAGCTAGCCAGCCATCTAACGTCAGCTGGCTAGCTAACAACAAGCTTTAACTAGCAATACAAACTGATTTTTATAGCTAGCTAAAGTTAACCAATAGGTTCAATGTTAGCTAGTTAGCTAGCTAACATTAGGCTATAACTAGCAATACGAAATGGCATTCAGAGAAAACTACACTAACGTTACACACACTTCATACACAAGTTAATGTTAGCTAGCAAGCCAGCCACCTAACTTTAGCTGACGTTAGCTAGCTAACAACGAGCTTTATCTTGGGGTCTTTCATTTAGACATGTCACATTAACGTTAGCTAGCTAGCTAAAAGGAAATATAATCCAATCCATAGAGTAATGATTCTAGCAATACAAACAGATTGTCATAGCAAGCTAAAGTTAGTTTCATTGTTAGTTAGCCAGCCAGCCATCGAACTCCAGCTGGCTAGCTAACGGCAAGCTTTAGCTTGCAATGAAAACAACTTTCTGACAAAATTAGAAATGTATAATATCTGAATCTGTAGCTAGATTCTTACCTGTATACGTGGATGAAAGCTTCACGGCAGACTGCAACCCATTTTATAAGACATCCTGTGTTTCCGTTTAGTTTGCACAGCTTGTTTGGCCTGTTGTGTTCCACTAATTTCAAACCGTGTTATTTTCAGAGTGAGAGAGTCAGCATTGCATGGCACGATTGTCATCCAGAAAGTAGTCCATCACAACTTATTCCCACAGACCTTTGGTGATAGCGCTTGATAAATTCAGTGCAGCAATTTTATTGAAGCAGTAGCAGTTCTCCATGGCTAACGTTATATCTTTCGGGAAAAAATGCAGTATAAAGGATTATCAATGTATTACGAGCAGCTCATTTTATAGACACAAGATGCAACACTGCAGACCAATCCAAACCCATCTCTCGGCATGTCCAGCCCACTCATTATCTCAGCTAATCATGGCTAGCCTGGAAGGTTGCTGCCTTTCTCTGTGGCTAAACTAACTAAGCTCGTAATTTAACCTCTGGACGGGCTCATACGGGACGGACATCCAGCGAAAAATCCTATCGCCATTAGCATAACGAAATGTAATAGAATTTTTTTTCAAATATAGGACTATGTTATATCGTTTTAAAGATACACCTCTCCTGAATCGAACCACGTTGTCCGATTTCAAAAAGGTTTTACAGCAAAAGCAAAACATTAGATTATGTTAGAGGAGTATATCGTAAAAGTAGCCACATAGCCATTTTCCGACCAACCACATGCATCACAAATAACCAAAAAACAGCTAAATGCAGCACTAACCTTTGACAATCTTCATCAGATGACTCTTCATCAGATGACACTCCTAGGACATCATGTTACACAATACATGCATTCTTTTGTTCGATAAAGTTCATATTTATATATAAAAACAGTATTTTACATCGGCGCGTGACGTTGACTAACTATTTTCCCTCAAATGCATCCGGTGAAACAGCTCTATAATTTACTAAATTACTATTCGAAAACATTTTTAAAATGTAATATTGTCATTCTAAGATTTATAGATGAATATCTCTTGAAAGCACCTGTAATGCCAGATTTAAAAATAACTTTACTGGGTAATCACACTTTGCGATAAAAGGGGATGCGATACTCAGAAAAATAGGCTACCGTTACAGGTCAGCGCCATCTTGGAACAATCGCATATCAAATCTACTCTTGTATACTATTGTCAATAATCCCTTACCTTTGATTATCTTCATCAGAAGGCACTTCCAGGGATCCCAGGTCCACAACAAATGTATTTTAGTTAGAAAAAGTTAACCTCTATGGGCTAGGTGGGACGCTAGCGTGCCACCCGTGGTGCACTCCATCAACAGCAGGTGCATTTCAAGAGCGGCAAATTTGAATCCAAATAAATGTCAAAATTCAAATTTTTCAAACATACATCTATTTTACACCATTTGAAAGATAAACATCTCCTTAATCTAACCACGTTTTACGATTTCAAAAAGGTTTTACGGCGAAAGCATAAATTTAGAGTATGTTAGGACAGTACATTTACAAGAGTTGTGTGTAATGTTTTGTCAATTCAAAGACAGGGTCACCAAAACCATAAAACCAGCTAAAATGATGCACTAACCTTTTACAATCTCCATCAGATGACACTCCTAGGACATTATGTTAAACAATGCATGCATTTTTAGTTCTATCAAGTTCATATTTATATCCAAAAACAGCGTTTTACTATGTCATTGATGTTGAGGAAATCGTTTCCCTCCAATAACCGGCAGTCAAGTCAGCGTCACAAATTAAATAATTAAAATTAGAAAACATTGGTAAAATATTATATTGTCATTTAAAGAATTATAGATTTACATCTCTTGAACGCAATCAACTTGCCAGATTTAAAAATAACCTTACTGGGAAATCACACTTTGCAATAATCTGAGCACTGCGCCCAGAAAAATACGCGTTGCGATACAGACTAGACGTCATGTTAGGGAGATCTAAAATCGAAAATACTATGTAAATAATCCATTACCTTTGATTCTCTTCATCAGATGTCACTTCCAGGTATCACAGGTCCATAACGAATGTAGTTTTGTTCAAAAAAAGCTCATCATTTATGTCCAAAAATCTCCGTCTTGTTAGCACATGATCTAAGCCAGCCGGACTTCTCGTCATGAACGAGGGGAAAAAATATATTTACGTTCGTTCAAACATGTCAAACGTTGTATAGCATAAATCATTAGGGCCTTTTTTAACCAGAACATGAATAATATTCAAGGTGGACGAATGCATACTCTTTTATAACGTATTGGAATGAGGGTACCCAATATGAACTCGCGCGCCAGGTGTCTAATGGGCCATCATCGTTCCATGGCTCTTGTTCGGTCAGATCTCCCTCCAGAAGACTCAATACACTTTGTAAAGGCTGGTGACATCTAGTGGAAGCAATAGGAAGTGCCAAAATATTCCTCAGCCCCTGTGTTTTTCAATGGGATAGGTTTAAAGGTAATACAACACATCAGGTATCCACTTCCTGTCAGAAAATGTCTCAGGGTTTTGCCTGCCAAATGAGTTCTGTTATACTCACAGCTCTTCTTCATTTACACCCATTCGGCATCGTTCACACCCTCTTAAGTTTTAGCCCCACCCATCTGTTTAAGGGTTGATCCAAGCGTTTTGTCCTAAAACAACAGCAGTCAAGAACCCAAGCTAACTGGCTAATGTTGGCTAGCTTGCTAGCTACTTCCAGACACAAATGAAAGAGCAGCTCACTGACCATTTTACCCACCCTAGCAGAGATGGTTAGGCTGTTTTTATGTCATCCAGAGCGTTGGTGACTGCAACTGTGCTGCTGGCAACAATTTACACTTTTTTGACAACATTTACTGACACCGGCCATGTTCAATGGGTGTTGAGCATTCAGTAAAATCGTCAGTTATTCTGTGCTCTAGCACACTCAGAGGAGAGTGCTCTGAAATCGGAGTTGATGTCCAGAACGAATTTACCAGCTCCGTCTATCAACAGTTGTCGCAGTGACATTCTATTGAAATGGTTACTTGCATAGTGGAGCCTTTTGTTAAGACGTGTAGCTAGCTAGCTAAACACTGAACCATAATCCCAACTCATGACGTTACTACCCTGCATGAATCTGCAGGTAGTTAACCAACCACGTTCAATGTTAGCTAGCTAACATTAGACGATAACTAGCAAAGCAAATGGCTCTGAGATACGAATAATATTACTACACAGATCATACATGTGATGTTAGCTAGCGAGCCAGCCAGCTAACATTATCTAGCTAGCTAGCTAACAGTACACTTTAACTTGATATGAAAACGACTTTCTGACAAAATTAGAAACGTCTCCGGAGTGGCGCAGTGTTCTAAGGCACTGCATCGCAGTGCTAGATGTGCCACTAGAGATTCTGGGTTTGAGTCCAGGCTCTGTCGTAGCCGGCCGTGACTGGGGAGACCCATGGGGCGGCGCACAATTGGTCCAGCATTGTCCGGGTTAGGGGAGGGTTTGGGCAGCAGGGATGTCCTTGTCCCATCACGCTAGCGACTCCTGTGGTGGGCCGGGCGCAGTGCACACTGACACAGTTGCCAGGTGTACGGTGTTTCTTCCAACACATTGGTGCGGCTGGCTTCCGGGTTAAGTGGGCATTGTGTCAAGAAGCAGTGCGGCTTGGTTGAGTTGTGTTTCGGAGGACGCATGACTCTTGACCTTTGCCGCTCCCGAGTCCGTACGGGAGTTGCAGCGATGAGACAAGATTGTAACTACCAATTGGATACCACGAAAAAGGGGTAAAAAAAATTATAAAAACATTATAAAATACAATTTCAAACATGTAATATCTGATAATTTTGCTAGCTTGACTTGGACTGGAATGGACGCTTCTGCCTGTTACGGATGCCATCGTTGCCCTAAAGATGTAATCCGGAGACAGTTGTTTCTCCATATCCTTAGCTATCATACTTCAATTCCACTGATTTCAAAACTCGGTCCTCCAGAAAGTGGAGAGCACCACTTATGCAGTTCTACTACAGGATATCTTTTTTAAAAAGCAGCATTAGACAGGATTACCTACACATGCTGACCAGCTCAAATAGACAGAAGCGTGCTACACAGCAGACCAATCCGAGCTCATCTCTCGGCATGTCCAGCACACTCATTATGTCAGCCAATCATGGCTAGCGGAATGTTGCTGTCTTTTACTGTGGCTAAACCAACTAGGCCCGTAATTTAACCTGTTAGGGCTAGGGGGCAGTATTGACACGGCTGGATAAAAAAACATACCCGATTTAATCTGGTTACCACTCCTACCCAGTAACTAGAATATGCATATACTTATTACATATGGATAGAAAACACCCTAAAGTTTCTAAAAAATGTTTGAATGGTGTCTGTGAGTATAACAGAACTCAAATGGCAGGTCAAAACCTGAGAGATTCCTTTACAGGAAGTGGTCTGTCTGACCATTTCTTGAACTTCTTTTCCATCTCTATCTTTTACTAAGGATCTCTGCTCCTAACGTGACACTTCCCACGTCTTCCATAGGCTCTCAGAGCCCGGGAAAAAACAGAATGTCGTCATTCCAGCCCCAGGCTGAAACATTGTATAACATAATGTCCTAGGGTTGTCATCTGATGAAGATCATCAAAGGTTAGTGCTGCATTTAGCTGTCTTCTGGGTTTTGGTGACATTATATGCTGGCTTGAAAAATGGGTGTCTGATTATTTCTGGCTTGGTACTCTGCTGACATAATCTAATGTTTTGCTTTCGATGTAAAGCCTTTTGAAATCGGACAGTGTGGTTAGATTAACGAGAGTCTTGTCTTTAAATAGCTGTAAAATAGTCATATGTTTGAGAAATTGAAGTAATAGGATTTTTAAGGTTTTGAAAATCACGCCACAGGCTTCAAGTGGCTGTTGGGACGAATTCGGTGCTATTGCCATACCAGGCAGTGATGCAGCCAGTCATAATGCTCTCAATGCTACAGCTGTAGAACTGTTTGAGGATTTGAGGGCCCATGCCAAACCTTTTCAACTTCCTGAGGGGGAAGAAGCGCTGTCGCATGTGTTTGGACCATTTTACTGTAAGTCTTAAGTGATTTGGACACCGAGGAACTAGGACATTAGAAGCTCTCGACCTGCTCCACTTTGGCACCGTCGATGTGGATCGATTCGTGCTTCGCTCCCCGGTTTCCTGTAGTCCATGATCAGCTCCTTGATCTTACTGATGTTTTGGGAGAAGTTGTTCTGGCACCACACTGCCAAGTCACTGACGACTACCCTGTAGGCTGACTCATCATCGCCGGTGGTCAGGCCTACCATCGTCGTGTCATCAGCAAACTTGATGATGGTGTTGGAGTTGTGTGTGGCCACGCAGTCGTGGGTGAACAGGGAGTATAGGGAGTATAGGAGGGGACTAAGCACACATCCCTGTGTTGAGGGTCAGAGTGGTGGAGGTGATGTTGTCTACCCTCATCACCTGGGGTCAGCCTGTCAGGAAGTCCAGGATCCAGTCGCAGAGGGAGGTGCTCAGACCCACAGTCCTAAGCTTGGTGACGTGCTTGGAGGGGACAATGGTGTTGAACACTGAGCTGTAGTCAATGAACAGCATTGTTACATAGGTATTCTTCTTATCTATCTAGGCAGTGTGGAGAGCAATCGAGATTGCATCATCTATGGATCTGTTGGGGCGACCTTGCGGGTGTTGACCTGATTAAAGACCTTTTTCCCTCACACCCGGCACGATGTTGTTGTTGTCAAAGCGTGCATAAAATGCATTAACCTCTCTGGGCTAGGCGGGACGAATTCGTCCCACCTACGTAAGAGCCAGTTGAATCCTGTGGCGCGATTTTCAAAACGTTTGAAATGCTATTACTTCAATTTCTCAAACATATGACTATTTTACAGCTATTTAAAGACAAGACTCTCGTTAATCTAACCACACTGTCCGATTTCAAAAAGGCTTTACAACGAAAGCAAAACATTCGATTATGTCAGCAGAGTACCAAGCCAGAAATAATCAGACACCCATTTTTCAAGCTAGCATATAATGTCACAAAAACCCAGAAGACAGCTAAATGCAGCACTAACCTTTGATGATCTTCATCAGATGACAACCCTAGGACATTATGTTATACAATACATGCATGTTTTGTTCAATCAAGTTCATATTTATATCAAAAACCAGATTTTTACATTAGCATGTGACGTTCAGAACTAGCAAATTCCCCGCAAACTTCCGGGGAATTCGCTAACAATTTACTAAATTACTCATGATAAACGTTCACAAAAAGCATAACAATTATTTTAAGAATTATAGATACAGAACTCCTCTATGCACTCGATATGTCCGATTTTAAAATAGCTTTTTGGTGAAAGCACATTTTGCAATATTCTAAGTACATAGCCCAGGCATCACGGGCTAGCTATTTAGACACCCGGCAAGTTTAGCACTCACCAATATCAGATTTACTATTATAAAACTTTGATTACCTTTTGTTGTCTTCGTCAGAATGCACTCCCAGGACTGCTACTTCAATAACAAATGTTGGTTTGGTCCAAAATAATCCATCGTTATATCCGAATAGTGGCGTTTTGTTCGTGCGTCCCAGACACTATCTGAAATGGTAAATCAGGGTCGCGCGCATGGCGCAATTCGTGACAAAAAAAATCTAAATATTCCATTACCGTACTTCGAAGCATGTCAACCGCTGTTTAAAATCCATTTTTATGCAATTTTTCTCGTAAAAAAGCGATAATATTCCGACCGGGAATGTCCATTTAGCTAAACAGAGGAAAGTAAACAAAGCTTTCGGTTGACGCGGGCACGAGCCTGAGTCTCACAGTACTGTAACCAGCCACTACCCAAACGCGCTACTTTTTTTTCAGCCAGAGCCTGCAAAGCCACGATTCAGCTTTTTACCGCCTTCTGAGACCCTATGGCAGCCGTGAGGAAGTGTCACGGGACAGCTAAGATCCTCACTCTTCAATAAACAGAGACAAGAAGAACGACACCTTGTCAGACAGGCCACTTCCTGCATGAAACCTTCTCAGTTTTTTTGCCTGCCAAATGAGTTCTGTTATACTCACAGACACCATTCAAACAGTTTTAGAAACTTTAGGGTGTTTTCTATCCATATGTAATAAGTATATGCATATTCTAGTTACTGGGTAGGAGTGGTAACCAGATTAAATCAGGTACGTTTTTTATCCGTCGGTGTAAATACTGCCCCCTAGCCCTAACAGGTTAAGTTCGTCTGGTAGAGAGGCAG